>NC_056735.1:175953527-176221027 GCF_019279795.1 Protopterus annectens | reverse complement strand
CAAAAGTTAAACCTTGTCTGATCATTGGTGATTTTTTTTTGCTATGTTATGAATTGTTTTTGTCAATGCCAGCTCGGAGTGTTAAGTATTTTGAAGAAATGTTTTGATTGTGCAATTTTATCTCCAGCTTTTTTATTAACATGTTGAAAATATTAACAGTCATATAACTAGCATTTGAATACTGCCTGTTGATGTTATAAATCTAACCAGGTATATCATGAATGATGTATATAACAAATGTAAATATAATCTTTAATACATTTTAATTTAAACTTGTACTCAAGGATGGGTTGGCAATGCATTTGAATTAATTAAACTTAGTGTCATGTTTCTGTGCAATTCTGTTTTCATTTTAATCTTCAAATGTCCTGAAGCTATCAGTTTATCTCATTATCATATTTGATAGTGAATGGCATATGGGTTTTAAAGTATGTATATGATAACCGATCCAATTGATGCCATTGTTAATTGCTTAATTAACTGAGATTTGAGCGAGTCTGTATTATATAGAAAAATGTACTAACTGCAGAGTTTAGTCTTGAATAATGTAGTGGTTATACCCAAGTACCCTTGACTTATCTCACCATTCAGTTTATTATATTTATATAAAGACAAAACAAAGTGAATTAAATCTTTGATGCCTTTCAACATGATTCCTTGAATGCATGAATGGTTCCTTGAAGTCCCACAGGAGGCTAGCTGACAACTATAGCCAAATGGGCAAGTGGAGGTGAGACTGTATCAAGAAGACAGAGGACAGACCCGGCCACAGAAGAGCAGCAGGCACTGTAACTGCATGAGCACACAACCAGGGGAGAACAGGAGCTCTTTCCAGTGTTTAAAAGAACTACATCCTTCACAGAGCTGATAAATGTAACCACTGCAGTCAAGGCAGGAAGAAGTAGAGAATGATTACCAGTAAGTGAGCTACAAAAGAGAAGGACTCACGGTTTCAAAAATCTAGGAATGACAAAAGGCTTACTAGAGAGTATGAAGACAGTCACATTTTTCAAAGGTTGGGACATAAAGGAGCTGGGCTACATATTTAGGTTTAAGAGGGAAGGGCCGTGGACTTAGAAATGGCAAAAAGGTAAGACTTAAAATTATACTGGGATTTACAAATAAGACTTGGGAAATAAACAGGTGGATGACATAAAAATTTAAAAAGTGGGAAGGAGTTAAACAAAATCTTACTAAAATGACTTTGCAGTGAGGGGAAAGAGAAAAACTAATGTGACGGGACAGGCAAAGTTAAGACAAAAGACTTTTTAAAGCTTTGAAAACAGTTAGCAATGAAGAGGAGGAAACAGAGCTGAGTGTTTTATATGGTATGCCCCAATGCCCCACTAGAGGGGGACTAAGCAAAACATGTAAGAACTGAGGGGAAGAGAGTGGACAAATCAGTAATGGAATGTATTAATATGTTCAAATCTTCTTTCAGTTATTAATAAAATGTAGTTGGGTTGAAAATGTTTGAGAAAAAGAGTAAGGGAGAATGAAGGAACAGAGGGAGTGAAGTTCTACAGGGGAGTGTCACTGCTAGCCCAGACAAGAACAACACTACTACAGGAAAGACCTTTAACAGATCAAGGAGGCTGCCTGGCAGGGTGGAAGGGAAAGTGTAGCTTCAATATATGTTCCACCAGAATCCAAAGTAGAGTGGATTAAGGAACTGGTATTGAGATTAATACATTTTGATGAGGTCCTCTTATTGATACATTTTGACAAGGTCCTCTTATTGATGTTAGGGGAATGAAAAGGTTAATGGACAGACTTGAGATGGTTGATACCTGGGAAATAAGTGGCAGACAAGTGCGGTGTGGTTTCACACATTACAGTCAGTTGGAAATGGCACTGTTGGTCAAGACTAGAAAGATGTTACATCTCAAAGACATAAAAAACTAAGTTAAGACAAAGTAAGTTAGAATGACAAGAAGGAGATTAAGATAATTTTTGCTCAGAGGATGGCAATAAGACAGACATAAACCTGGGATGCACCTAAAGCCATGAATGCACTAGCAGGTAAATTAAGGCTGCAAAAAGTAGTAAGAACAATACAGAAAATAAAAAAAAGACAGAGGGAGGGGAAAAACAGAAAACCAAGATGAGATGATTCAGGTGTTTGTGAAGTCCTCCAGTTAGCTGTACAAAAAGGAGTGAAGTAGAGAGATGGGGAAAATACAACAGAATTCCTACATAGAATTGACTGGGGGGTTTAATAGATAAAGAAGGATGAAGGTTGACAAGGAGGATCACAGTAAATAAAGCTGAAAAAGAAATAGATAAACAGGCTAAGGGAAAGTCACCAAGTAGTGATGGCTTTCCAACAGAGTTGTGGAGAACCGAGAAAGGCAAGATAAATATCACATAAGAGGTAGTACTTATCCAGGTACTGCATGGAAAGACTCCCCCAGTAGCATGGAAAATAGATATAATTGTGGTTTTGCCAAAAAAAGGTAAGAATCTGCAGGAACTGGGTTTTTAAATGCAGATTACCTTTTTAAATCATGCTTATAAAATATCCATGATGTTTTTTTCAAATAGATTAGCGGGAACACTCCCAGGCATTATACATGAAGACCTATGTGCCTTTGCTCAAAGCAGAAACACTTTTGACAACATCAATAGAATCCTGACAGTAATTCAGGAATCAAAGGTTACTAAACAAGGGGTGGCCTTTATAGTGCTAAATGCCAAGAAGTCATTTGACAGTGTTAGCATGAGTTCTTATTTGAAGTATTGGATCAAATGAGATTTCCATAGTAGTACAATGAAAGCCTCCTACAAGTACGGCAGGTGCACGGCCCCAAAAATGCAAGTGTTCGCAAAAAAAAAAAAAAAAAAAAACATGCAGGCCAGCACTCAAAGGCATAAAGTGCCTGAAAATAAAAATATTTTAATAAAGCATATATAGGCAAAACAGACCGGTTTCGGCACAAAAGTTATTAAGCCTTCCTCAGTGCAAAAGTATAAGCAAGAAAGACAAGCCTATTATACATGAAAATAATTACATGCTCCAATAAGAGTCCCCCTAATTGGTTGGCTATAAATGCTCATTAAGACCTGGAGGAAATAATCCTCCCAGCCTGATAATCCACTTTTTTTCTTTCTTGTTCAACATGTCATGCCAACCAATTTTATTAGCCCGGTCCCCACTTATCTTGTCAATAATGGTAAACCTAAAAGATGCTGTAGAATGGGTCAAAGAATGTTTGTATAATGCATTACTAGGTTTTTTTCAATCTGATATCACTAAGGTGTTCAGATAGCCTTATCCTTGCTGGCCGGGAAGTCTGTCCTATGTAAAAAGTGGAACACGTACAAGTAGCTAGGTAAATAACCCAATTGGTTCCACAGTTGACCAGAATCCTGATGTCAAAAACCAACCCAGTATTCTTGCTGGTGAACTGTTTGGACTTAACCCCTCTGGTGGTTGTGTGTTACATGGGGAGAAAGCATCATGGGAAAAAACAGTGTAGAAACCCTACTGAAAGTGATGACACACAAGTAAACAATTGTAGCAATGTTTTGAACATTTCTTCAACATCTTTAACACAAGCTGAAATGCAGCTTTTAAATAAAGGACTCAATTTTGTGCCGGCATTTTTTATCTCAGAGGATTCATTAGCACAAGATATTAGAGATTTTTGTCTTCTACTTAATCTCAGGTTATACTTTGATTCTGGTTCTAACACTGTTGATTCTGACATTTTCAGATTTTGTAAGTCCACATTTATGCCACCCATGCATCATTCAGTTCACTTATTTCAACACATGGTTCTCAAAGATCTACACTTTCAGTTCCGGGAGTTCCAGATCAAGTCACAAAACCTCTCTAGGATTGAACAACAAATTATTTGTGACTTACAACAAAATTGGGATCTAGTCATTTTACCAGCTGATAAAGGGGTGCAATAGTAGTCATGGATTGGTGCAAATATGATGCCGAGGCTTGGAGACAATTGAACAATGGCCGGTACTATATGTACATGCCTTTGGACGTTGGTCCGAAATTTAAACAAAGAAACTGATCAATATCTTTTGTTGGCTAGGGATGAAGGGATTATTCCGCAGTCCACTTTGTATCATCTTACTGTCCCCAACCTTAGGCATCAATATATATATATTTGCTACCAAAGATTCATAAAAACTTACATGACCCCCCCCCCCGGGTAGACCAATTGTATCTGGATGTGGATTGGTCACTGAACCATTGTCACAGTTCTTAACTTTACAGCTTCTAAAATACATCATATCTCGTATTCAGGACACAACTGAATTTTTGCAGTTGATTTCGGACATCCAACTTGAGCCGGGGTGGTTGTTATGCACCCTTGATGTAGTGTCTATATATACAAATATTCCCCATTGGGCAGGTTTGTTGGCTCTTGAACACTGGCGTTATCAAGCCGAGCTCTATCCACCAGGCTTTAATACATTTCTTATTGGCCTTGCTGAGCATTTACTTACCAAGAACACCTTTTATTATCATGGGAAATGTTTTTGGCAGGTTCAATGTGCGGCCAAGGGGGCATTTTTGCCTCCATATATGCTGTCCGATTTATGGCCTATGTGGAAGAGCAGTTGATATATAAGGTAACTCAACCTATATCTTGGGGAAATTGATATGTGGAGATGCTACCTCAATGATTGCTGGATGGTTTGTAGAGCTGATGAGGGATATTTGTGTGAATTTATGGAATACATCAATGGTAATAAGTGGGGGATCCAGTTTACTGCTAATCATAACGTTCATCAAATTACTTTCTTGGATGTTGTCATCACAAGGAATTTGAATCATACTTTGGATACCCAAGTCTTTCGTAAGCACCCACAATATAACTCATTATTACACGCCTCTAGCTTTCACCCACCCCATGTTACACGCAACATTCCAAGATCACAGCTTTTGTGTATAAGACGCATTTGCTCCCATCCTGAGAAATATGATGATTATAACTTGGACCTTATCAACAGGTTCAAATCCTGGGGGTACAAAACAGGCACGATATTTTCAGCTAGCAATTTTGCATCTTCTATCAATAGGAATGACCTTTTGGTATATAGGGATAAACAGCAACCGGGATCATCTGAACTTAGATTAATTACTACCTATGGACGTGATACCAATGGTTTGTTAGACATAGTCAACCAACATTGGAACATATTGCTAGCGGATGATAGACTATCAGGCTTTTTAAAAGACAAATGCCAATTTTCTTACTGTAGGGGTAAAACTATGGGATCCTATTTTAATCATTATAAACATGGGCTAACTTTGGGGGAAACATTACAGACTACTCTAACTGGTGATTTGTTGCAGGGGTGTTATCCATGTAGTCATTGGGCACATTGTGCCAGGTGGTTAAGTCCAAACAGTTCACCAACAAGAATACTGGGTTGGTTTTTGACATCAGGTTTCTGGCAAACTGTGGAACCATTTGGGTTATTTACCTAGCTACTTGTACGTGTTCTGCTTTTTACATAGGACAGACTTCCCGGCCAGCAAGGATAAGGCTATCTGAACACCTTAGTGATATCAGATTGAAAAAACCTAGTAATGCATTATACAAACATTCTTTGACCCATTCTACAGCATCTTTTAGGTTTACCATTATTGACAGGATAAGTGGGGACCGGGCTAATAAAATTGGTTGGCATAACATGTTGAACAAGAAAGAAAAAAAGTGGATTATCAAGCTGGGGGGATTATTTCCTCCAGGTCTTAATGAGCATTTATAGCCAACCAATTAGGGGGACTCTTATTGGATCATGTGATTATTTTCATGTATAATAGCCTTGTCTTTGTTGCTTATACTTTTACACTGATAAAGGCTTAATAACTTTTGGGCCGAAACTGGTCTGTTTTGCCTATATATGTTTTATTAAAATATTCTTGTTTTCAGGTACCTTATGCCTTTGAGTGCTGGCCTGTGTTTATTTTTTGTGGACATTTCCATAGTAGTACCAACAGCTGTTAAACAGAGTGCATGAAAGGTCCCAGAGATAAGTGGAGGTACTAGGTCAACTATCTGAGAACTTTGAGCTGAGCTGAGGAACAAGACAGGGATGTCCACTTCCCCCCAGCTATTTACATTATATACAGAGTCATTAGCAGCCCAATAAGACAATCCCACCTAAAAGGATTTCAGTGGGTGAGGCTCTAGTTAAAAATAACTCTGTACTCATGTAATGTAATGCTGCTCCTGACCAACTCAAAGGAAGATTTGGAGGAAGCATATAGGGTGCTGAGAGAATAAAGCTTTCTGGGTATAAAGTGAATGAAGGGAAAATACAAATGGCAAGTGTGAATGCTGTGGAATTGGAAATATTGACATACCTGGGAATATGATTTAAGGAAGACACACAGAGAGTTGTGCAGGGAGACATTCAAGAGTCAGATGGAAAATGTCACTAAGACGTTACTGGGATGGAAGATGGCAGGGTTAGATTTATAATAGAGAGTGCAAGTACTAAAATGACAGATAACCCCCTGTGTGCTATACTTGCTACAAATGTTTTGGCAGGTCTATATTATATAACTGAAAGCTCATTAGAGTGAATACAACTACACCAATACATAAACAGCAACACAC
Organism: Protopterus annectens; assembly: GCF_019279795.1. Taxonomy (NCBI): domain Eukaryota; kingdom Metazoa; phylum Chordata; order Ceratodontiformes; family Protopteridae; genus Protopterus; species Protopterus annectens. The sequence continues at coordinate 176,214,431 of NC_056735.1, read as the reverse complement.
AAAAACATTGAAACACCTAAACACCAAAAACTGCCACATCGAATTCTCATGGTCGGCCAACTCTTATAAACTATACCAGCTAAAGTCACCACATTCATTACACATCACAATACCCATTAACAAAACTAACTACATAAATAAAAAACATATCTACCACACTTCACCCACTGACAGTACTACCAAAACGATACTTACATAAAAACGCACTTCATCTATTTCAGTCTTGTGGGGGGCTGCTCCCCAGACACCCCCAATACCAACTCCGATATCACACTACAGTGAGGAAAAGACAAACTTAATGCTACACGAATCACCAGGATTGTGGTATTGACCAAACATACCTGTTCGGTCTTTTGCATCTCAACATATATGTCTTTTGCTATTATACAATTTCATTCTTTATGTGTCGTGCAACATGTATTCGCCCTAATGATCTTTCGGTTATATAATATAGACCCTGTTTTGCACCCTCATAGTGAGCCAGAGGAGGAGAAGATGATGAACCAGAAGATGAAAGAATTCATATGATAAGGAGATAGACCCAGAATGAAGTGAGGGTGGCTAATCTTGCCCAAGGAGAATGAGGCTGGGAGTTCCAGACATTATGCACTCTAGGAAAGTGATACTCATGGCATATTTAGCTATGATCCAACTCTCTAGGAATGAGTCAGTTAGGAAAAGGATAAGATAGGAGAAGAATCAATGTCGATTTAGACTGGTTATATTTGAGGCCTGGTTGATTAGAATCGTCCCAATAATCATAACCCCATTTTTAGAAGCAGTAGACTGGAGAGTAAGAAAAAAAATCCATTTAAAAGTAGAGCAGGTCTGAAGAGAGGAGATTCTTCCATTAGGGACACAAATAAAAGATATAGACTCCCAGTCACCAGTAAAGAGATGGGCAAGAACTGAAACACAGATTAAAGATTGGGACCAACTAATAGAAAGAGGGAAAATCCTGAGTGAAGGCCCCTTGCACCACCTTACTGTTGAGTGCTATCCCTAACCTTGCCCTGTCCCTAACCTAAACCCAAACCTTAACCCTACACTTTACCTTAGAAAAACCCTTTCTGTAATAATACTACTACATATGATAAGCTCAGATATAGATTCACACACCAACAAACATGCTCAATATTAAAGCTACCCCCTTAACTAATCATTACCCTAACCCTAACCTGCCAACACTGGTTCAAACACATTCTCAGCCCTAATATCAACCCACTTTTGTCTACATTCTGAACTGTCAACATTTTGCCCTGTTAGCATTCTGATCTATCAATATTCTGATCTGTCAACATTCTGAACAGAAAGAGAGAATGAGAGAGGGACAAATTTTATATATATATATATATATATATATATATATATATATATATATATATATATATATATGGGTCTATTTCTTTTTTTTTTTTCAGTGAACGGTAGTTCACCAACTCCAATTTGTCAAACATGCACTTTTTCAAAAATACCCATTACCAAAACTTAATTATTCGAAACTCATACATACGTATAGTCATGCAGCTGTGCCTTTAAACGACTGCAACTTTTGGACTTGGCTGTATAACATATCTGTAGTTACTGTGGTGAATATGATATGCTACAAGCCTGGAGTTATCAGAGAAGTGCATCACACTTCTAAGTCACAGAGAGAAGGAGAACTTTTAATAATAGAAGGCTACATATTTTATTTAGCAAAATGGTCAGACATGAAAATACTGGTGTTGTAAGTACAAGGCCAGTCAACATTGTAATGGGAGGGCTATAAGAGCTTGTATGAGCACCAGGGAAGAACTGGTGAAATCTGTTGCTTATAACCACTCCAGTGAACCCTCTGACTTAGAAAAGTATGCAGTGTGCTTTAATTTGAAACAAAGAGCTGCACTATCATGAGACAGATGATGCAATCGCATCTTTGGTGTTAGAATTTGCCGCTGCACTGTCAAATGGAAGAGCATTACTGCAGCAAGTTAGAGAAACTCATTTGAAAAATAGAGGGAGACCCATAGCTACTGGGTTGACTTTATTAAATATGAATGCTGTAGATTTTCCTTTAAAAGGAGGGGAATTTATTCAAAGGAAAATGTGTGACTCATTAACTCAGAACATAGTCATGCTAGCAACAACCCAACATTTGTCTGATTTGAGTTTGTCAGATATTTGGCTTATGGACAGTACTTACTTTATGAGGGAACTGTATGCAGACAACTATAGACTATACATTCTGCAGTAAAATATGGAGCGTATAGGAAAAGTGTTCCACTTTGTTGTCTAATGAGTAAAAAATCGTTGAGATCATGCAACTTTATGTGGCAATGTTTGTCTCAACTGTTAAATAGTAAAGGTTACACGTAACGCTAGTGACATATCGTGCAATTTTGAAATTGCTGCTGTGAAAAGTATAAGAGTGAGCATGAATGAGGTAATATATAAAGGATGTTTTTTCCATTTTGGTCGGAACTTATGGAAAAAGGTGCAAAGTCTTGGACTTGTTTTGTTGTATAATTCCTTTATGACATTTCTATTAGCGGTGAAGAAACTTGCTGCTTTACCATTTTTAAATGAGACAGAAGTAATTCTTATGTTCTACAAATTTAAAGAAAGTTTTCCCATTGAGAGTAGAGAGCTAATTAAGTATTTTGCTGAGTGGTATGTATTAGGGGAAACCAAGAACATTCAGCACAAGATCTACATCCTGCATTTGGTTTCCACCTTTATTTCCCATCTCATTCTGGAATATTTCTGTTTGAATGAGTTATTTCTGCCAAGAACTCAAAATGCAGTTGAGGCTTGGCACAGGAGATTCAAATGCTTGACAGGAAAATATGTATCAGATTTGTATACAGTGTTGTGTGCAAAAGTAAGGGAGCAAAACTAGTTTGATGAACTTCAAGTGAGGAAGTCTGCCACTTGTCCTCCATCCCTTAAGAAATAGGCATTAATAAGACATCAAAAGCAGTTGCAGACTATCTTTGATAATAAAAATGAATATGACTGCAAGAAATATGTGACAGCAATTGCAGGTCTCTTGAAGATGTGAGAAAGCTATTTAAAGTACACCATTCTGTGTCTCTAAGTATTTTTTTATTTTGTGCTGCACAGTAATGTGTTTATGTTTCACTTTGTGAGTTTGTTGGGAAAATATACATTGATTTTCACTTTAGCAGTCGTTCGGGAGCACTCTGGAGTATTATATTACATTTGCCTATGTGGGTTTCGGTGATGTGAGTGTCAATTAACTGCTCTTTTGATAAAATGCATGTTCGACAAATTGGAGTCAGCGAACTATCGTTTGCTGAAGTGTGTTTTCAATAAAAAGAAGTAGGCCCATATATATACATGCACTTAACCAAAAATGTCTGAGTATAATTCAGTTACATTTAAGAAATGGGTATAAAAGTAACAAATGAGATTTGTCACATGATGCATTTCTGTGACAGGATATGGATCATAATACCTTGTGACCTGTATTCCCACACTATTCCATCACCCTGAAGAGGTAAACAGGTGTTACCTCAACCCTCTTTTTCCCCTGTCTTTAGCCCCTTCAGTCCTTCAGATGTTAACTGAAACAAAGAAATCTGGGTCATAGTCAAGGTTTTATCCCTCTGTGTCAATGCCACTAGGTCATTTTGTTTATAGATTTACCTCCCTGTTGACACTTGCTAGATTTACTCACGACATAATACATAAGAGAATGTAATTCAGGCACTACTTTACTTTTGACATGAAAGCTTTGTGAGAATTGAATGCATTGGTCAGATATCTCAAAGGAGATTGTATGAGCATCCGCTCAGGTAAATAAAATGTGTGCTGAGATCTAGATCTTTGAACTATTTAGGACAGTCTTTCTGCTTTTTAGCAATTTATTTTATTGAACAGCTTTTAAAAGGACATGCTAATGTTTTACAACATGTCTGCTTTTTCTTGATTGCAGCCATTGAGATGTGAAATTGTTTATCATATGATTTGTATTAGTTTTTAAACATTTGAGTGATTCATTTGTCTGATGAAGTTCCATACCTCTGAAAGTGTTACTCTAGTTTGTGTATTTAATAAATGCCGTTTGTGGTGAATTCTGCAGTTGATTTATTTATTTTTTTCTGTTATCGTAGTTATATCCTTTCACATTTCTCTAGTTTCTTTGCTGTAGTACTGCTTCATAGAGTCTGACACAACAGCCATATGCTTACAGTTGTCCCTGACATCTGCATTTTTGTCTTTATTTGATGACAGTGAAGATTTAGAAATGGAAGGAGCAGTAGTTCCAATGATATTTCTAAGGGGCCTCAATCTGTAATGGCTGATCCTATGAATTGTGTCAGTGTGGTAAGAAAGAATCCTGCATTCCTACAAGAAGAATGAGCAATGTATTGCAGGAACACCTAGTTTCTTTTCTTCGTGGACCACTAAGGGTTGGGAGGGTGGCCTAATGGTTAAGGTGTTTGCCTTGCAAGCACAAGGTATAGGGTTTGAGTCTCACAAGAGATAATTGGCTAGACCTAAACTGGCACGCAAGGGCAGTTAACTTAGTACTAATCTATGAACCTATGTCTTTAAGAACCTGGAGAAATGCAATAAGGTGATACTGATGTGTATATAAATTATCTGAATTCAGAAAAAAATGCTAAGTTGACACTTAAAAAGAAGCTAATGCTGAATCTAGAAATGAATGAGATTCTGCTAACAATTATGCCATTGGAAAAGTAGAAAAGGAAACAGTCGGGATGTTTTATAAAACAAATAATCAAATAGAAGAAAAAATACCAAGTTGGTGGTAACAAGGAACCACATACCACGCAAAGTCAGACACCTGTGATTAAATTAATCAAACATAACATTCACAAAAATTGGTTTAACACTTTAATTCCAACCAAAGGGATTTTATCAGAATCAGTTCAATCATATCAAATGGTCTTTCATATGGCTTAGTCACATGATCTCTAAACTGAATTAAAACACACTACAATCCTTATAATCATTATAAGCTATACATTTAAAGGTAACACAAATGTCGCATTCATTTTAGAGTTTATGAAATGGTGTTAATAACTATTTATATTTCAAAGGTGAGCGATATAAACAAAAGAGAGGTGCCACTTGTACTCCAACCTATGTTAATGCAGTTCTCTGGTCATAGGAAAGATGCTTTGTTTTTTAACACATTTATTTTGAAAGCATAAACTCCACTAACAGAAAAATGAAGCAATGTAGAAGAGACAAACATTGACTAATATGAAGCAAAACAGTCACCAAAGTAATAGAAAGTGTCCACTCTAACATATGCCTCAAATTACACACACACTCACACATACTCACACACACACACACACACACACACACACACACACACACACACACACACACACACGTAGGGCATTGTTTAAAATCAGTATATATGATGAAACAAGTGCTATACAAGCTTTTAAGTAAATGTACTGGTTACTGCTGCTTCAAAGTGCTCACTGAGACAAAGAAAGTAACAGAAACCAATGAAACTTTTTAGAGCAGAGGCAACAGAGTAGCCAGTTAATAGATAGAATATGCCAGAGCTACTGGAAGGGGAGAGTGGAGAGGGTGCATGCCTTGGGTACCAACTTGTAAGGGATGCTAATCAGTGCACTCCACTTTTTTACAACACTGAAAGTTTACAGAACACATTTATTAGTGCAGCACCATAATAACTTGTTGCTGCCTTAGAAAAACAGCATGACAGTTTACAAGTTGCCATTCATAGGATCATAATGCTGATCACTTTGGTTATAGACAACACAGTCCCCTGCTACAGTTCTGCAATGTAAGGTTGTGAAGTGGACGTGATTGTGCTGGGACCACTTAAGAGATTATATATCTAGAGCAGGTGTATGCTTTTGTTTGATGTGTTCGAACTGCCATGTGACTGTTAAACATGTTGGTGACCAATTGTGCAGTAATGCACATTTGGCAGAATTTCACATTCATCAACACAGGCCACTGTTATGGGTAATTCTCATTTCACTGAAGAGTCAGTGATCTTGGAACTTATAAAAAGTAGCATGGTACAAGGGGCAGTGACCCCCACATGAGTATATTGATGGCTGTGCTTCCCAGAAAGAGACGCTTACAAGTGTAATGAAAAAGCTTTACAACAACAATTTGCATTTAAAATAACTTCAGTTAAGTGACATCTAGGGAAGCGTCCAGGAGTTCATGATTATCGATGTCCTAATACAGTTAAATAAAAAAGTTCAAGAGTATGTTAAGGACAATCAAGTCATTCTGATGATCTTAACTGTAGTCTTGAAATATCTCCATTGACCAATACTCCCTGAGTCATGATGGACATGATGGACTTACTGCCCTTCAGTCTACACACTTGAGCAGTAGTTTTGATAGCAGTGCTTCTGTGTGGTACAGAAATGTGGTCAGAGAAGGCAAAACATAGAGTTAATTATATCCAGATCAGAGCTCCTAAAGCATCTACTTGATTATAGAAGATTGCCACTTTTGTTGTAGTAAGGTGTTGCACATGCATATGCTAGTGAACCTCCAAAAGGTTAAAAAACAGCCTGTCTGTAGGATGGGGTAGAAACAGCTTAGGGGGCTACAGGCTTTGCATTATACTGAGTTAAATGGTTTCCCTACATGTAACTGATGAACATTTGATTGTATTATAATTATCCAAACAAATCTAGTCATAACTGTTTTGTATAATAAAGTTTAGCATAAACTGTTAGACAATGCAGAATTTCTGTTTGTTTGAAAGCTGAGCATGGTGTCTGTTTATTTTTACCTTTCCCTATTCCTGTGTGACCATCTAATTAGTATATATAAGTTTTGGGGGTGGAGGGCTTGCCTTCCTCCAAAAAATGTTTATCTTGACCAGTTATTTTCAAACAGCACTTTTACAATGAAAGACATCTCAATCAGTCATGAAAGAATAGTTGAATGAATCTAAACATATCTCAAAAACAAATATAAGGTACAGCACAGTACAGTACCTTCGTGCACACTTATTTTACTTATTTTATATGATTAGCATAGATTAGCAGGGTCCTAACTGTTACATAATGAATAATTCTGAGTGTTGTGAAAAGAAGGAAAAATAGTACGAAAAAGGAATCTGTGTGTCTGTAGGTGTGTGTGTGTGTGTGTGTGTGTGTGTGCGTGTGCGTGTGCGTGTGCGTGTGTGTGTGTGTGTGTGTGTGTGTGTGTGTGTGTGTGTGCATTTCTGAAGGATTTTCACATTTTGCATGTGTATTGAATTAAATATATTTACAAGGGCCTTGTAAGAATATATCAAACATAAGGGAAAGCCCTTCCCTCTATCCAACATCAGTTCACTGATACCACCTTAACAGAACATTTTAGGTGACACCTTTGAGTGTTTTTGTGAGAAGTGTGTAAAGAAATAGAAAAAGAAGAAAAAAAGAAAGATTGTGTTTCCATGCACTTATTAATAGAGTAAGCCCACTGGACATAAGTGTTCTTTTTCAGGGTGACCCAGGAGCACTGCCTGGTCAAGTGAATTGCTCAGAGCCATGCAAAAGGCAAATTAGAGTTGAAAATAATCAAACCCATTATCCTCAATTACAGGAAGTAGCTTCTCCATAACTCAGGGCCTTAATTCTTTGCACTGCCAGTTAAATGAGGGTCTACTTCAAGTGCTCATGTGCTATTACTTCATGGCTGACTTGGTCATTGTCATTTGCCCTTTAGAGTAAATGCCATAATACCTCCCACTAGCCCCACCCTAGTAAATTATATAGCCTTCCCATGCCCTATCCCTAGTAAACTATATAGCCTTTGCAGAACTCAAAATCCAACCCAAAAAAACTCCAACCCAGTCCTAATCCTAACCTGAATCTTTCATCCATTACTCTAAAACTCACTGTCACTCCCTAAACCTAAATTCCCTGATCCCTAAACCTACACTCCCTTCCCACTTCCTAACCCTAAACTCCCAACCCATTCCTTAAACATAAATTCTCCTAATGCTCCCTAAACCTAAATTCCCTGATTGCTCCCTAAACCTAAACTTGAACGTCCATACCTTTCAACCTCTTAGAGCAAAAAAATCTGGAGAAAACCTAAAATGATGGGGGGACAAATAGAGACATATTTTAAATATTGCTCTTACAACCTTAGAAAGATGATAGAATAATAGGTGTTGCATTAGCATGAATTTCCTGAAGGATTTGGAGTCTTAAACTCAAATGTTTGTCATTATTTAATGACTTCAATCTTCAACTATTTGCCAGAAAAGTACAGATTTTAGGAGGAGCACACCAAAAATATGAGGCAAAAATCTGGACATTCTGCTAAAATCTGCGCAGTTGAGAGGTATGCATCCATTAATTTGGAACACATTAATGTGGCTCAATGCCAAGAGCCTTAACAAAAAACTTGAGATTCTCCTGCAATTTGAACATGTTCATATGTCTGTAGTTACAGAAACATGGTTTCAATTCAATGAAAGTACTTCCTCTGTTCCTCAGTATAATACCTATTCAGACCCACTGGCACTTGGGCAGTGGAATCAGTGTTTCTCATGGATATCATCACCTTATCACAAATTCCTTGGGACATCGCATCTGAACTCTCAGAAATCCAAATCCCCTAAACAAGATTAATTACCACTTCATAGCTAACTATAGTATACCCTCTATTTCTCCTTCTGAGCACAATAGCTATCTTAATGCATTAGCTGAAATTCCCATTAAACCCAAGACCTTTCTATTGGGGGACTCCAACAATCCATTAATAAACTGGCTGGCATACACTGCCAATAGTCAGCATACCCAGCACTTCTTTGACATTATAAATGCTACCCTCTCTTTCAGAAGTAGCTAATCATCCTACTAGAGGTCCCAATATCCTGGAGCTAGTCCTCACAAATATGGTCACTTCTTGCAGAGCTCTGTATGTATCATAATCTCTTGTTAAATCCAACCATAATTTAGTGACCTTTGTTCTTTGTCTAGAGACATCTCAAAAAAAACCTTCTTCAGCTATTTGATGACTTAAATAAGCTCTGCTGTGACCCTGTTCTGAAGGATCCTATTGCTGTAAGTGCTACCTATGCCCCCGACTTCTACTCCCAGTTAAATAGCTGAAAAGGAACAAATTCCAAATTGGAAAATCTCCCTCCTCAGCCCCAGCAAGCAAATTAGATCACTTAATGAAACCCTCCAAAGCCAATTATGAATTCAGACTAGCCTCCAAAATAAAGGAAACCACAAAGCCTTCTTCAGTTACATCAGGAATCTCCATGGTAAAGCCCAGGTTTGTTCCGAATTAGTACTTAATGGTACCACTTACACTGATACTCTTGAATTAGCCAACTTGCTAACAGATAGGTTCAATGTGAACTTCACCCCCTATCCCCACTCAAAGGCCCATTCAACATCACCACTGTTTGTCCTATACCTCACATCTTCATATATCAAGTGTTAAAGGCTCTATCCAAGGCAAAGAACACAACTTGCGTGGGACTTGATAGGATCTGAGGCTGTATTCTGCACCATCTCCAGCAAGAACGAGCACCCTATTCAACCACAGCCTAAGTACAGGCTTCATTCCAACAGAGTGGAGAACTGCCATTGTCATCTATTTGCACAAAAGTGGTGCTACTACTGACCCTGGATCATCTCCTTGCACAAAGATGGTGCCTCTACTGACCCTGGAAACTATCACCCCATTAGCTTGACAAGTCTGATCTGTAAAGCCATGGAGCATATTATTATGGATCTCATAAACAAGGACATAGGCAATGTCCAAGCACTTGACCCCACCCAGTTTGGATTCGTCATGGGCAGATCTTGCCTATTGAACCTGGATGACTTCTTTGAGACTGTCACCAAGGCCCTGGATGAGGGAAAGTTAGCACTTACAGCTTACCTTGATTTGGCCAAGGCCTTTGACACAATCCCCTACTTGGGCATCTTCGAAAAGCTAACACAACTTGGCATAAATCCCTATCTCATCAGGTGGATGGCCAACTGGCTCACTGATAGGACACAAAAGGTCAAAATAGGTGCCTCCACCTCCAACAGCAAACCTATTACTAGGGGTGTTCCCCAGGGATCTGTCCAGGGACCCCTACTATTTGGCATCTACTTCTCAGAGGTCCAGGCAAAGATAAAAGGCCTGTGGCTGACCAAGTTTGCAGATGACTGTAAGTTGGGTGCTGTCATTGACTCCCCAAATGATGTTAACATACTGCAAGAGGGTCTCACAGCAACAAATGACTGGTGCCAAAGTCATGGCCTTAAGTTAAACTCAAAAAAATGTATTATCATACCAATTGGCAAAAATACAGCCCCTACTGATTACCACATCAACGGCAACCCCCTAAACATACAACCTGTGACAAGCGACCTGGGTACTCAGGCTGACAAAAATCTCACATTTGACCATCGTGCAGCAGCAGTAGTCAGAAAAGCCTTTTTCTTGGTTCATCTCATAAGTAAAGGCATTGCATCCAGAAAAAAAGGAAGTTATTACCTCTCTGTACTCCTCCCTCATTAGGCCAAAAATTTAGTATAACTCCCCATTTGGTATGTACCTCTTCAAACACCTGCACCAGCTGGAAAGGCCACAGAAATACCTCACAAAGAGACTCCATGGCCTCCAACACCTATCCTATGTGGACAGGCTCAAATCACTATCACTTTACTCGGTATCATACAGATTGCTCAGAGGTGATCTATGTCTCTCCTACAAGGCAATATCAGACACTGCCCTACTAGAGATGCTCCATATCCATAAGTCTAACTCCTCACACATTACCCACTCAAAAGGCCTAAATCTAATATGCAATATTAACAAAACTTGTTGGAGAGACAGGTTTGTTTCCCACAGGCTGCCCCGTCTCTGGAATGGACTTCCCATGCATGTCAAACAGTGTATCTTGCTGACCCTCTTCAAGCACAAACTTGATGAGTGGATGGGAACCCACAAATTTGTCCCAGGGGATCCACCTGTGTCCCTCATTGACAGGGGTGACAGGTGCTGACTGAGGTTTCTTTTTTGGGGATAAACTGTTGGCTAGGCTTGTAGGAACCCCAGAGCCATTAGCCTAGTAACCTCCTATGATCCTATGATACTATTAAAAAGGCAGTCTCTATCCACAAAAATAATATAATGAGAAGTTTAAAAACAAACGCCTATGGTGAAATACCCATGTAAATAAATTGTATAACAAGAGAAATAAACTGCTTAATGCTTGCAAGAGGTTTCATCTGTACATGTTTATGTATTTGAATGTGTACATCTGTGTGTAGGTGAGTGGGTATGAGTGACCAATGGGGGTTGGATGCCTGTGCAACCTCAATGCTGCCAATGCAGTTAACTGCATTGGGAAGTGGTGATCTGGTAGTTAACTGAAATTTATAAACATGCAAATTATCAAATAATGAGGTCTTTCCTCATTGTGTCTGATGTGTCTATGAATTGCAAAATACTGCATCACTTTATTAGGCCCTATTTACCATAGCCCTTAACCCAATGTGGTAGATGTTTAATGAATTCCTGAGATAATGTTATAACATATAGTGAAAATAAATATAAAAATGATTGAATATAAAAATGCATATACTTAATTCCTATGTGATCTTAACCTTTACATACTTTTAACAGATAAATAGGTTCATAGGTTCATAGATTCATACTAGGCTAACTGCCCTTGCGAGCCATTTTAAGCCTAGCCAGTTATCCCTTGTGAGACTCGAACCCTGCACCTTGTGTTTGTAAGGCAAACACCTTGACCATTAGGCCACCCTCCCAAATGTTTGTGCACTCCTTGAGGTTGGGGGGTAGCTCCTTCTATTTGTCACTCCAATTATCTTTTTTTCTGGAAGACTAGTAACCCCTCCCCCCACCATTATTTATTTTTTTATACTGACTAGAACACAGAAAAAATCTCTAATAATTCTGGCAGCTTGAAGTGTGCCTCTTTACAAGGCATTATAGTCACTTTTGGTATGACTGGTGCACAAGTCCTCACGTATATGCTGCAACAACTTCAGTGCAATTTTAAAGCTGTAAAAGTTGTCACAGCTTGAGCATCTTGCCAAATGCACCACTCCACCTATATTGTAATACAAAAATCCATGTAGATTGAATGTTCTTTACATGTGTGGCTTCAATGCAAGTCAGTCAATGCAAAGCATTTCCTGTATCATGCCTGTAACCATGCCTCATGGACAGTACATCTATGCCACATTTATCATGCTTCTCAAGGCTCCATTTAGCTTTTTTTGTACCATATTTCTTTTGTTGTCACATTCAGATTTGCAAACTTATAATTTCTCTGTTAGCTCTTTTTCTTGAATCATACTAATTCCACATGTTCTACATGCACTGCCTGCATTATTTAATGTTAAAGTCTCTCTTACCATATTCCAAACTAATTTACAAAATAACTTCAGCCACATCTGGAAGGCTAAAGTGCAAGGACCTAGTCAATAAGTATAAGAAATCTGCAGCAATGTTATTATTTGATATTCACCAAAGACTATCAAGTCACACTAACATTGTTATAAAAGAACAAAACTAGGCACACCCATTCTCACTATAACCTATCAAGGATACATGGGCCTAATAATTAACCAGTAACTAACATTCATCATACGCACAGTACACATAACACAATGAGCCCTAAACCAGCTCAAACTGACCTATAAATAACAACTACCTGCTACTCCAAGGAATCAGCCTCTAGTATCCAGATGCTGATGTTCAGCATTGAATAGTACCTGCTTGTCATAGCACTGAGTTCAGCCCAGAATAATTACATTTTACATATCATGTAAATAAAATATGCCACTATATCTCTCTAGCTACTCTAAGGAACATTACTTTTATATACTAAAGGCCCATCTGGCTACCTGTCACAGCAACAGCCACCTCCTACCCTAACTCCCAAACATTCAAGCTGTTAAACTGCAGGCACTATCCCCTCTTGTCTCAGAACTCCACATGGGAGCAACAACTTACCCTCTTCTTTCATCCAATGACAACACCCCTACTCTAGTTACAGTTTACGCTTTAACTGCAATATTTTGTTTTTATACATGCATAATTCAATAACATCTTACATATTTTGCATTTTACTTTGTGCCAAATGTACATGCTGTATGCATCATATCAACTGTTTTCTACTGTTTGCTTTGGACCATTGTTATCAGAGTCCATATCTTTACCCAATTAGACAGACAAATATATAAGCAAATAAATAAATAAGATAAACATACTTTGCAACATAGATCTTAACACTTGAATGTAAATGCTTTTTACCTCCAGATAGTATGGACAGACACAACTCTTAATATGCTACAATCTGCAGATACTGAAATAAAGTATCTAAAGTATTCAAATGACTACTATAGCTACAGGCAGCACCTGGATAGTCATCTTTTTTAAAGTATCAATAATTATTAGCACTACATTCACCTCTTGATAATTTAATAGTCTGTCTATATTTCCTTCATTCAGAAATATCTACCCATGTTTTTATTTTATATGGCTAAGCAAATATCCATTTCCGAGGCCAAACTCCTTATCTGTAATGTAGCAGGACTGGTGATGCTATTTTCAGCTTTGTATACAGTTCACAATTACATACAGTGAGAAGAAGCTACATTTCATTGTTTTCAAATATTAATTTGAGTTTTTTTTTGTCCTTTTCGATTCCCTCCTGAATTCTACTTAATCAATCTTCATTCCTTATTTACTTACCTATTGCATTAACATATCAAACAACAAACTACAGACAGGCATAAGTATTGAAAAAAAGAAAAAAAAAACCACAACCAAGAAGGAAAGATGAGTGATCAGGAACAAAAAGGAGGAACAAGTGGATGCTTTTAAAGCTGCAAATAAGGAGCAGCAATTGTGCATTCTGTCTGAAAAGGTAGACCAGTATGTGAGCTCCATGAATACAAAAGGATAACAACAAACAGAAGTGAGAGGCTACTAGGAAAGTTTCAAGGTTTGGAGGAAGATAAAGTAGCAATTAAAGCTGATATGCAGGAACAGATTCACAGAATACAAGAACTTACAGCTATAATAATAAATAAGGAGAAAAACTGGATTATCTTAAAAATCACTCAAGAAGAAGTAACATCAGAATAACTGGAGTGCAAGAGAGAGTGGACAATAGTGAAAGTGCACTGTTTGTAATCCAGTTCTTACAAGAAAGATTTGTGATGCCAGGAAATCAAGAGACACAGAGAGGATATAAAGAGTGTAATAGGGCAAGCAGCAGCAGAAAGGAAACTCGGGCATGTATTGACATGTTTCCATTCCTTTACTGTAAAAAATGAAATAATAAGGCAAACAAAAGACTAACAGTTATACCATTTGCAGGGATGTTCATCAAGCTCACATAATAGGAGAAGGAAAGCTATGCTGAAAATATTAAATGAACTACAAATGAATGAAACAGCTGCATGGTTAAATACCTGCAACTTTGGAAGTACAATAGGATGAGGAATTGGTCAAATTACACAATACAAGGATTTCAAAAGTTTAAAAGAATGTATCACAGACTGCTAAACACCACAGGTAGTATCATTCTAAATTGCCTGCAGGACATGGGCTGGGAGAACAATTTAGACATAGGAGAGGTGACACAGACACACTGGGAGGATGTGCAACATCAGATGCTGAAAACCCCAACAGGAAATAAGACAAGACCAGGAAGTACAGAGGAACCACATTCTAGTAAAAGAAACAAGAAATATACAAATCACAAAAAAAACTACAAATAGGTAAGAAAAGGGACAAGTCGGTGGAGAGGAAGCAAGTGAAATAGTCATATCAAAGGGACAGAAGAACAAGAAACATCTCCCAAAGGAGATTCAGGCACAAAAACAGACAAAGAAGCAGAACTAGAGGCAGAGATAGAGCTGTAAGTAGATGGGAGGACATTGTGTCAGATGTTTTGGTCGATTTAGAAGTGAACTGTTAGACAAATGAGATGATAACCAAGCTGAATAGAAGCATTTATGATTTATGACAGGGTCCTAGAGTTTGAAGACAGTAATGAGAGAAGCAATAAATAAGTGGAACAAATGGACACTGAAAGGCAGATGACTGTGGGCAAGAAAAGATGCATATTGTTGTATCTTTCGGCTTTTCCCGGTTAGGGGTCACCATAGCGGAACTCCGGTCCGCTAATGATTGGCAGTAGATTTTTACGTACTGAGTTGCCAGCTCTGACGCACAACCTTCAACGAAGGTACACACATTCACGCATGTCTCCACACAAAAGAAGCTTTAGCTGAGAATCAAACAGGAGAACATCTTACTGGGAAGCGACAACGCTACCGCAGCACCACGAAAAGATGCATGTATTAAATGAAAAAGATCTTTATCTTGTGAAATGCAATCCAGAGTACACAATGTCAAAACTTTACAAACAGTGGAATGAACTGAATTAATTCCCAGTACAATGTTGGGTAATGAAATCAAGGGATAACAGGGCAATCCTTCAAGGTAAGCAATATATTTTTCATAATTAATGATGTACAATAAACTGCAATCGATATAAATTTCATTTCTAAGTCTAAGATGAAATGAGTAATAATTGCTGATGTAACAACATGGGATGCAAAAATATGGGAAAACAGAAAAGCAAAGAATGACCTACAGACAAATGTGAACTAAAGGGATGGTTGTGAATAAGTAACATAGTAAAGAGTTATAACACTGTAAAGAAAATAAACATTAGACTATCACAGAAATGAAGCCAGGGCACCAGAGCAGTCAGCAACAGTGGAGAAAGGAGAGCAATAAACGGGAATGCTGTAATATAACAAGATT
This sequence comes from Protopterus annectens, assembly GCF_019279795.1. Lineage (NCBI taxonomy): Eukaryota > Metazoa > Chordata > Ceratodontiformes > Protopteridae > Protopterus > Protopterus annectens. The sequence continues at coordinate 176,198,621 of NC_056735.1, read as the reverse complement.
GTGGCATTATTACATGGCTGGCTGCAATGTAGTATGAGGGACACTGGAAGGAAACAAAAGACAGCGTTAAAAGGCCTGTGTCCAAGGCATACCCATGAGCATGCAAGTGACAAAAGGAAGGGCTCCAGAGGCCAACAATGGAGAGGAAAAATTGTTGTGAGTGTAGGCACTCACCAAAGAGTACAATGCCCATCTCAGAGGATAGAACAAGAGGCAGGGTTATACAGGACAGCATCAACTGCGAATGCAGGGAGTGGTGGTTTAAAACTCCAAGAAAAATTCACATAATTGCATAGAACATTAGCGGGTCATCAGATCCTATTAGAAGAGGATAAATACAGGAAATAGTAAAGAGAAAGGAGGAGATACTATTCTATTACAAGAAACAAAACTGAAAATCAGAGATGGGGAGAATATGCTGCATCATGACTACCCAAAGAGACAAACAGACAACAAGGTAGGGGGAGGAAGGAGGGGAATAGCAACTGTATTTCATAGAGGGCATCAGACAAGCAAGTAGAAAGTGATAAAAAGTGAGATGTGTTAATGGATCATATTGCAGGGAAGAGTGGAAGGTACACTTTGGACACTAGGAAAGATATATTCCCCAAACAGGGATGAGGAAGGATTCTACGAGAATTATTTTTCTAAATTGGTACAGATAAGAAGATATAGAACAGAGATGAATAGTGTATAATGACATCAAACAATCAGAAAAATACAGGTTGTATGGAAGGAGGGAATATAACAAAAACATGAGACAAAAGTAGCTCATGGAATGATAAAAGGAGGGTGGCTGGACATATGGAAGGAAATTTATCCAACCAAGAGGGAATACACCTACTCAAAAAATCATTTTCGTACAGGTAAGAAGGTTGGACAGTTTCATAGAAAATGAATACTTAATGGAAATAATGGAAGAGATCCAAATACAGGAGAGTCACATATCTGGTCATGCAGTGGAGAGACTTAAGATAAAAGTGCAGGAACAGAAAACAGTGAGAAGAGTGTGAAGGTGTAGGAAAAGAAGAGAAGTGACAATATAGGACAATATGAAAGACAGAGATAGTCTGAAAGAGTGCTAGTGGGATGGGATCAAGGTCACATTCAGGGAAAACTGATGATCTGCAAAGGGAAGAAGGAAGGGCAACTGAGGAGCTAGAGACAGAGTTATATAGGTAGCACAGAAGGAAGCTGTAACAAATGAAAGTAGAAAGGAAGAGGTACAGATCACAGAAAATGCAACAAGAATGGAAATGGAGAGTAAAACCATTACAGAGTAAGAAATTCAACAATGTATTACAAATAGGCACAAGGGAAACTGCTAGCCAAGAAATACAAGAAGAAGCAGGTAGTGCAAGAGGTACAGGGGATACGGGGTGGAGCTGGAGAATACGTAAGAGATGGATGAGCTAATCAGAGAATGATTTAATGAATTCTACAAAATTTACAAACAAAGGGAATGGACAGAAGTCTGAGAATGGAACTGGGAAATAACGCAGAGGGATATATATTGGAGGATGACCAAAGAAACAAGCTGAATGCAGAGTTGACACGGTATGAGGTAAGGAAACCTATACATGGCATGAAAGAAAGGAAAGATGAGGGACCAGATGGATTCCTCCGAAAATTCTACAAATTGGGAAGGGGAAGAAATTTGGAAGATCCAACAGGATGAACACAAGAGAGTACAAGACTTAGCTAAAATATCTAAAAGCATGAAGTGGGCAAGGATAGCCATGCTACCTAAAAGGGGGGGGGGGGCGAGAAAGAGAGGAAGTGGAAAATTATAGGCCTATCTCTTTGATTAATGTAGACATCAATATTTTTGCACAGGTATTGTCAGAAAGACTGGATGAAATATTGCTAAACATAATACAAACAGGCAAAAAATAAAAAGGAAGGTGGGATCTGCTGGAATTTATGAACATGGAAGAAGAGAAGCAGGAAGGGAAAGGTGGAATTGTGTTGTTTGACCTGCAGAAGGGCTTTGATATGGTGAGGTGAGAATTCCTATGGAAGACCCCACAGCAAAGGCAGGTAGGGGAAAAGTTCATACTTTGGCTATAGGCAATATACTAAGACTCAAAACTGAAATATTCAAAATTGGAGTAGTATCTGAGGAGACAAAGATAAAGACTGGGACCAAACAGGGTTGCCCACTATCCCCAGGCCTGTACATGTTTATGATTGAGAAACTGGCAATGGAATGCAGACACAATTTAACAATGCCTGAAGAAAAGTAGAGGATAAAATCTCAGTATGGGTTATATGCAGATGACTGCATGTTAATGTCAGAGGATGTAGCTGCAGCAATGGGAACTATAAGAGAGGCATTTAAAATAGCACGACTCAGGTACAACAACAAAAAGAGAGTGGTAATGAGCTTAGAAAAAGGGAAGGGGAAGGCAGGTATAAGTAAGATAAAGGAGGCAGAGTCCCACAAGTACCAGATCCCTATATTGGAAACATGGTGAGAGAGAAAGAGAAAAGAAAAAAGTAGAAGTTGAAAAATACTAAGAGATGCTGTCACGGGGGACTTATGCATTGATTTGAAGAATTAATGCAGCAAGAAAAATGATATCACTGCTAATCCTACACTTACTGTACAACATACAATTAGATCCCATAGGGACACAATGCTACAAACAAATGCAAGAAGACATAGAGGACTGGGTCACTAAAGGTAAGGGGGAACAAGGGATCAAGGCAAAAATGAGAATGAGTAGGAAAAGAGGAGAGGCAGGGTCCTCCCACATGTCCATACAAATGCCTGACATGTGACAACATTCACTGGATAAAAACAGAAGAGAGGAGAAAGGTTAATCAAAGAGAGTAATGGAGAAGGGGCCATGGAGAAGCTTAGTAAAGGACATGAATGAAGTACCAATAGAAAAACTGTGATGCATGAGATGGGAAAAGAACCTGTGGAACAGGAGTATGGTGGACAAAGATAGGGTAGAAAAATGAAAACATCTGAATGACAAGTGGGACAGCTCAAGAGGACGATTGTCTATGCAGTAAAAGGATGGTGGGGAAAATTTAAAACAATGGTGGAGTTAATATAGAATTTCATAATAGCAGAGACCTAATGGTGTAATTACATGGTACTCAGAGAGACCTGGAAAATGAGCACAGAGAAGGTAGCAGGAGAGAGAGGAACAGGAAGGAAGACAGGGCAACAGGATTTAGGATGGCACCCTAGAGGAAAAGGAAATGTTAGGGATAAAAAAAAACTATAAAGTGCTAAAGGAAAGAAGGGACAAGGGTGAAGAACAGAGACTGAGAAAGAATTGAGAAAAGGATGAAGAATGGTGGGTTGCAGAAGACAATCCAGGCAGTGAGGCATATGCAAAAAAGACATGGACCAGGAGATCAAAGCTTGAAAATACTGTATAGCAAGTATCTAACTCTAATGACATTGGTAAAGAAAGGCAAAAACAAGAATAGTAGATGCTGGAGGTGTCAAGAGGAAGAATCAGGAATGATGTGCATGTTCTTTGGGTGGATGCAAAAAGTCTGGAAACAGGCACAGAATATTTGGGAATTATTTCAAAATAAAGCAGATCATACTTGGAAATTCTGTATATAAGTAATAAACAAAGAGAACAGGATCTGGAAAGAGGAAGAAACGAACATTATGAAACTGCTGCGTACCAACGTTAAAACCAATATCACTCAAAACTGGAAGGGGACAAAAGCAAGACAGGAGCATCAATTACACAAGAAGTTCCCGGACATGAGGAAAAGATGTCAAAAACTGACTAGAGTGATGAAAACAGGGGATGAGAAAATGAAAAGCAATGGAAAGAGATATCAGAATACTACAAGAGTGAAAATCATACCAGGAGGAAAGAGAACCCAAAGGGAAACCAAGTGGGGAAAGGTTAGTGATAAGGTAGGAACTGAAGCAGCCAACCACTGATGAGTTACGGTGTCCAAAAGTAAATGAGGGAGTCATGGAGACACAGCAGAGAAATGCAAATGTTTTAATAAAACTATCCAAAATATGTCCAAAAGTAAATGGAGTCACCGAGACACGGCAGAAAAATGCAAACATTTTAATAAAACTGGTATAAAAGCTTATATACACAAAATGGGTAAGTGCTTTCACAACTCAGATGTTGCTTTTTCAGACAATATAAAACAAGATAGCATTCACAAATTTAAACTACAAATAAAAAGTCATCTGGCTGAAAAACCTCCGATCACGGTCTAATATTCAAGTAAGAACCCATCAGAATAGCAATGTATCATTCCATACAAAACACAATATAAGCATAATCATTTAAACAGACTACACATAAATGTTCCCTCATATGTTCCATTTGGGTCTATATCAGATGAATGAAAAATCCGATCAAAGCTTCACGGAAATTGAAAACGGTATTGTGGGATCTAAGTACAGTGAGGATTAGGGTATTTGCCCTTTCCTCACTGTAGTGCGATCTCAGAGTTAGAATATATATTTAGTGGGGTTGTGAGGGGCACAGCCCCCCACAATACCGATTTCGATTTCCATGACGTTTCGATCATTATGCATTCGATGAACGGATTTTTCATTCATCTGATATAGACCTGTTCCATTTATATCATATTCAGATTAGGGATGACAGTAATGCATTAAGAAAGCATTTAATAGAGTCTGGTGACAACCATTAAATTCCTAGTAGCTGAAAATTAGAAAAAAGCCCACATCTGGGTGATTTTTGTAATGACATGGAAAAGTCAGAATTAAGATGGATAATTAAATTGCAGGCAAGCAGAGGGAATATACATACAAATATTTCAAGCACGGGCATTAATACCCTTCTTGCTTGCCAATATACCAAAACACTTGTTCCCATAATAAGTATCCAGGTTGTTCTTAAAAATATCTAAACTAGTACTTGCTTTAATGTCATTTGGTAGTCTGTTCTATGCATCAGCTACTCTGCCAGAGTAACAATTAGTACACTTCCCATTCCCATAGAATCTTCTACATAGGTTGTCTGATGATTCTCTAGTACTTTTGATAACCCCAAACATTCCCAGAGGTAGTTGTCTCTAAATGCCCTATATACCTGAATAAGATCTCCTCTTAGATGTCTGTAAGAGACACTGTACAAATTCAGATATTTTAGTCTTTCACAATAGCTTAAATTTTCACATCCATGGATGCCCTTGGTATATTTACCCTGTACTCTTTCCAGTTAATCCATGCTTGTTTTCTTAGTGGGTTTCCATATTGTTATTCCATATTCAAGTTTGGGTCTAATGTAACTAATAAACAATTACTTTATTATTTTTGCTTTCCTAGACTTTATAAATCATTCGTACAACCTATAGTTCTATAACTATCATTAACCAACTGGTTGATATGATTAGAAAAACTCATAGCTGAATCTACCCATATACCCAGGTCTTTAAAGGAGAACTGCACCCACAGGCTGAAAAAACTGTTTATTTCATCATGGTTTGGTGTTTCCTGCATTTTAACACCACTCTGGGATTATTTACAGGTTTTTAAATATTTCTATACATAATTTCTGAGTCTGACCACATGGGGTCTGTTATCTTGAAGTAATTCTGATGGTTTCATCTGCCTGTAGCTATCCCATAATGCAGTCCCTGTCTGTAAAAAATAACTTCACGCAGGCTTCTTCTTCCTAAAGCTCCTGTCACTGCACTGATTTTACATGCATACACTGCTGTCTTTCAGTCAGTTTTAAGTAACATTTCATGCCATTCAGTGACTACTTAAAGCACAAACAGTGCAAATACCACAGAACAGACTTTCAAAGTGCTTTTTACTGCAACATCTTTTTAGAATGGCTAAACTGCAGTCTTTTTTGAAGCCTGAATTTGTACTGGTTTGACTCCTCTCCCATCCCCCTTCACACCTAACTTCCCTAGCTGTCAAAGTGCTAAGGGTAATTTGAGCTGTTACCTACTGTGATTGACAGCTCACGGCAGGAAAATTGACTCATGGTACTGTTTCTTTGTTCTAGCTTTTACTTTCTGTATGGGTAGGAGAAGGACCAGGGAGCTGTGACATCACAGCATGGGTGAGTTTTTAGGATGGTAGTGGTGATGTCTGTTTGGGGAAGGAAATGGCCAGAAAACTACCTGTATCCAGTGGCCTTGATGACATCAGTGAATTGGAGACTTTTCCAGGGCGGGACGAAAGCTTTTTGAAAGTGAAACTAACACAGTACAGTAAGGTACTATTCTAGTGGAGAGAAACTGTCAATTTAAAATATTTTAAACGCTGTATTGTTGTTTATTCATTACAGATGCAGTAAACAGGGAGAAAAAAGACAGAGAAGATGTGCATTTAATAATAGAATCCCATTGTTGTCCTTTAAATTAGTCTACAGTTTCAGTCATTGTGTGCTGTATTAAATATTCACCTTTCAGTTTATGTCTCTCAAATCTTATATGCTTAGTTTTTAATGTATTTATCAGCATATTATTCTCTTGTGCCCAAATGGTCAATTTAGTCAAGTTATTTTGTAGACATGCCTTATCTGTAACACATATAATCAGTTTACCCAATTTCAGATCATCTGCTTAGACACTGTAGAACATCTCAGATGAAAAAGTTAAGATACAATCTAAACAAGTAAGGGCTAAGAACAGAGCCCTGTGGGACACCTTGACTGTAACCAAGGATTTCACTTGTCCAGTTGTTGTATGATACTTGCCATGTCATATTTGTAAACCATGCAGCTATCCATCTTATCAAGTACATCAATACCTAGTTGTACTAATTTATTGATCAGCGTTTTGTATATGACCCTGTCAAATGCTGAAGTTAAAATCTATATAAATTACATCACAGCACAATTTTTCATTCATAGCTGTTATTATATTGTTATAGAACATCATGTTACAGGTGGTAATAGATCTTTTTTCAACATATGCATGCTGATATATGGTTTCAAGTCCCAACCTATGCAGCTCTGACAATAACTTATCAAATATTACCTTCTCCACTACTTTTCCACAACATGAAAGTAGATTTAAGGGTCTATATGACTCTAGGTTTGTCCTACCCCCCCCTTTCCCTTAAAGACAGGTTTAATAAGCACATGTCTCCAATCTTGAGGAATCTCCCCATATTTATATGACCTAGTGAATAATAGATAAAATGGTACTGTAAGCTCTTGCTGAAGTGTTTTCAGGTCATTGTTACTAATTCCGTCTCCTCCCTGCACTTTGTCTGGATCCAGTTTGCGCAGTTCTTTTTCAATATAATCAAATTTGATTCCAGTATCTGAGGTTACCTGGATGTCACTAGAACAACTTATCACCCCTTTTGTAGAGGCAAACTGTTTTGCATAAAATTTTGTAAATACATCTATAATCTGTTGTGTCTGAGAATACATTTTAGAACCTGCACACAGTTTATCAAATTGTGTGTCTTTACTCCTTCCACATCTTATGTATCTATAAAAAGGTTTCCTATTGTGCTCAATATCTTTATATACATTTTCTTCAAATGTTTCTTGATCTTGTCTCATACTATGCTTAATCTGTTTGTCCAGCTGGTTTATTTCAGTTTTCAAGTTGTAGTTCGACTTCTCTTTCATTTCTTATATTTTTTGTCTCTCACCTTAATCAGATATCTTGTTCTTATGGACATATCCCCCTGATGTTTGCCTAGATCCTGACATTAAACATTTTTTTGATTTTTTTGCACTCAAATAATTTCTCTTTCAAAACTTTCCACATTCCTTCTGCAGTTTTTCCATTGAACACCTCACTCCAGTTAGTTTTACATAGGGACTGTTTTACTTCCATATAATCTGTAATTAACTTTCTGTCATTTGCTTAGATTTCATTTTGGCAGAATTATCTAGCAACAAATTAACCTTTATGACCCCATGATCACTGCACATCAATGGTGCTAAAACGACTTAAAGTTACAGTAATTTCTTAGGGAACACAAACAATGTCTAGTATGTTCTGTCCCCTGGTAGGGAATGGTTTGAATGGGAAAGTACCGCTGAAACCCATTCTTAAACAACAATTTAAAGAGACCACACATCTTCAGTTGGAACACCGTTCATCCTCGGAGGGTATCTTGTGTCTTATGTGATAATGCACATCATACATAGTCAAAAAAGTGAAAACAACAGCTAGAAAAACAAAGAATGAGTTTTTAACTATACTTTTAAACAATTATTAATTACAGCAATCTACAAAGCTATTTTTCTTGGTTTTCTCTTAGCAAAATCATCAATGACATTATCAAAGTCTATTTTGTCTGTCAGTTGGTGTTCTTTAGAGAATATGGCAAGGTTTCTTAAATGCAAGGTGCTCATAGTAGAGCTCAAGTAATTTTTTATCAGTTTTATTTTAGAGAAACTTCTTTCACAGCTAGCAACACTAACAGCAATTGTGAAGAAAATTCACAGCAGTATTACAATATTGAATAAACTGTAAAAGTTCAGTGGGGCCTACCCCCCATGTCTCAGTTTCATATTGCTTAGCAACAGCAATGAAACTTTGAAGTCTTTTTCTGTCAGTGAGGAACTCCTCCTTATCAATGTCACTGTGATCATCATGATGTAGTTGACAATTGTAGTCATCATTCAAAAGATTCAATGGAGTAAGGAAAGCATATTTCTCAACAAGAATGTGAAGCAGTTGAAATCTTATAGTTATTTCTTGAATGGTATTTCATCATCATCACTTGATCCTTCACCAAACATTTTATTCTTCTTTCTACATTGACACCCCTCCATGACTATTCCTAAATCATTACAAACTTCTTTGGCATATGTTATTGCACTGCTCACTAACTTGTCTCTTTTCAATTAAAAATGTTTTTAAAGCTTCAAGTTTTATACCACAATGCTGTATATTTAATCCTTTAGTTTGAAGGTAAGTCTGTGTGTTGTAATTTCTAGAAGAGCAGATTCCCACAGGCCAATGAAGCACAGACAGTAAAATGACTGCAAAGCAGCAAGTAGTACTCCATCATCTGACCTGGTAACTGTGTTTTCTTCTTCACTAGTTAAATTTTCTAAAGCTTTTAAAATGCCTGAGAATATTTTTTACAATACTTACAGCTTCTTCCCTTGCACTCCACCATGTATCTATTATGCACTTGAGACTCTGACAAGTAACAGAAGTCAGAATTTCCCAATGATGAGTTGAGGATGAAAAAAACATGAACAAATGCTCCAAAGTTCCAAAAAATGTGACAGAATTTATAGCAAAAGAAGCTGCATGTACTCTGGCCAAATTCAGTGTATGATTAGTGCAAACAACAAACTCTGCTTTTCTATTAACTTCTATTATGCATCTCTGAACACCAGCATATCGTCCAGCAGCATTGTCATAAGCTTGTCCTCTACAATTTTGAATATCAATTCCGTCATGTTCTAGTTTTTCCAAAATCATACTTGAAATATTCTCAGTGGTTTTTGGCTTTTGTTTTGATAAAATTGGCAAATGATTCCACTACCTTTACTTTATCTCCATCAGTCATAATGTAGCGTAAAACTTGGCTCATCTGATCCTTATGAGAAATGTCTGGAGTGCTGTTGAATATTATAGAATAGTACCTGGCTTGTTTAACTTGTTCTATGATTTTGCTTCTTACTTTATTTCCCAAAATTACTATAAATTCGTTTTGGATCGTAGGTGACATATAAGATTTAGCAAATTTGTTTCCCATCTTGATTCTGAGAATATGCTCTTGAAGCACTGAGTCATATTTCACCAACAAATGTACTAATTCTAAAAAATTTCCTCTATTTCCTGTCAATTCTGCATTAACATCAGTTTCATTGTGAATTTCTTCTTGGTGACCCCATAATTCCAAATTCTGTTTCTCTAGGAATCTAATTATGTCCAACAATCTTGAAAGGATTTGCCTAAATTCTTCACTTCATTTTCAATAAGTTCCTGATTTTTGTTATCAGTAGTTGGTCCACATTTAATCCTGATTTCCAACTCCTTCCGCTGTGTGAATTTATGAATGTGGGCCATACTGGACTCATGCTCGAATATTTTAGGATTCAGTTTCCACCACACATTGAATCCATCCACAGAATCAGAATTAGAATAACTTCTGTCTAAAAACAGTCTGCAACAAAAGTAGTAAAGAGCTTTCTTGGAAGGAAAGTAAATCAACCACGATCTCAACATTTTTTCACCATTTGGTAGGGTTTGAAAAAAACAGTTGTGTGTATGTTTTCTGTTTCATCCTTTGGTTGACACACCTTGACAAATTCACTTCACCAAAATAGGTGCTGAACCACAGATGCACCTTGACGTACCAGTAACATCCGTGTGTCATCATTAATCTTGATTGGCCAAAGACCAACATCTTTTAAGTTAACGGACAGAATTTTTTGTTCATCACACACGTCATCTCTTGAAGTTGATGGACTACTTAAACTTAAAGTCAGTTTTAATTCCGAAACTGCTTCAGATGCTTCAGGTGCAGCAGTAATAGTAGTTTCTTCACGATTGAGGTATTTCAATAGTGCACCTTCATTCTTTTTTTAATTCTTCTTCTCCTGCCTTTCTCTTTTTCTAAAAGCAGCACCGCTCTCTTTTCTTCTCTTCTTCTTGTGAATAGGATTAGATTTAACACCCTAGAGAAAAAATATTACTACATAATAGTAAATAATAATGACAGTCACTAAGAATAACAGTAACAACAACAACAGGGAAGAATAAATGACCATATACATTTTCAGGAAAGCAACAAGTCCAGATCTTTTAACAACTTAAGATTATTTCACAATACAGTTAAATCTTTTTAGTGAAATAATAATATTAATGTTGCATATATTGTACTAACTGCTGTTTAAATGGCTTTCATGTGATACATACTACCCAATTAACAAAAACAGTATTAGAAATCCAAAACATTTGGAGAAGTTAAAAAAGGGACAACTTGCACAGTATCAGTATGCACAACATTCCAAGTTTTTCTGTATAATTAAAACAAGCTTTTTAAAGTATCACATGCCCCTATAGATCCATTTCCCCGGTTACTCTAGGATACCACTGTCAACAGCCTACCTGTTCTTGCAGATAAATACAGAAAATCAGTTCAAACTGTTTTAAAAGTACCTGCAGACAGATGACTTCAAATGTCAAATGTTATACTGTACATACACATACAATGAATGAACCAGAAATCTGTGCTGACTGACAGGGACATGCATAGGGTCCTCTGAGCAAAGTACTGTTGTGATTGCATAAACCATACAGTCACAGCATCGTACTGTACAAATGTTGCCACATAAGTGCCATGGAATCTTTCCACCTGAACCATAGTTCTCAACAATCAAGAAGGACAAATCTCAAAGGAACCAGTGAGTGGGACTAAACTAATCCAAAGATAATTAGGGGCACTCATACTCAAACTATTTGTAGATAATTCACTTGAGACTTTGAACTGACACAATAAGAGAATGTGAATTAATATATAAGCTAAATTCATATGAAAACACCTAGAATACATATAGCCATACCTCTCAACCTCTTAAGACGAAGAAATCTGGACAGAGACATAAATAAGTGGTACAAAGGCCCACAAATAGGGATATATGACAGTGCTTAAGTCTGAGCCATTTTTGCTGTGTTTTTAGCAAAAATGAATACACTAATAAACAGACATATAAAACAACTAAATAAGTAATTTTGATTACAGCACAGTTTACATTACACACACACACTCACACACACACACACACACACACACACACACACACACACACACACACACACACACACACACACACACACACACACACACACACACACACACACACACACACACACACACACACACACACACACACACACACACAAAACACACACACACACACACACACACACACACACACACACACACACACACACACACACACACACACACACACACACACACACACACACACACACACACACACACACACACACACACACACACACACACACACACACACACACACACACACACACACACACACACACACACACACACACACACACACACACACACACACACACACACACACACACACACACACTCACACACACACACACACACACACACACACACACACACACACACACACACACACACTCACACACACACACACACACACACACACACACACACACACAACACACACACTCACACACACACACACACACACACACACTCACACACACAACACACACACACACACACACACATGCTATACATACTTTTGTACTTTTTTAAGTCTAGTGCCGCTGTTCTTTTCTAATAACCTTCATACAAAAGCAAAGAATATGCTCTGATTATTAAATCTTTTCCCCATGAAAAAGCCCAAAAGCCACGTGCTTCATTTTAGTTAAAACTGTAATGAAAATGCTCATTTTTACTGAATGGCCTGTTTTTCCCTTGCAATATTACATTTTGAAAGACCACATAGTATTATAAAGTCACAGTAGTATCCGAACTTTTCCAGTTAAACATATGATATTTTGAAAGCAGTAAATCAAATTCATCTATTACTGTGACATACAAACAAGTGTTTCATTATATATTAAAAAAATCATTGTATATTATTGGCTCCGTACAGCCTGACATAAAAGTGGCAGCAAAAATCTTTCTGAATAACAGTGCTTTTCACATAAAAAATGAAGACCTAATTTTCACAAGAATACATGTAACCTCTGAGCAGTCAGCCTTGCGATGGAGTATAAGCCATACAAAGCATCCATTTAGATAACAATAAATCAATTAAAAAACTCTTATAGCAGTACATGTCCTTTTTTGTATATTCTTCCTGGCCCCGGGTTCTTGCTATTTTTTCAACACTGCGAACTGTCAAAGGGGCTGCCTGTTGGCCTGATGCTATGTGTGTGTGCATGCGTCATGGTGTGCAAATCAGCCAAAAGGAAATACACCACAGCACCACCTGACTTCCATCTTTCCGTGTCAGCCGCCGGGCCAAAAAAATAGCTTCTTGTTAATTAAAACGTGCCTCCCGGGGTGAACCACCCCTCTCATCCCCCACTAGCTATGCCACTGATCCTCAACTCCTTTTCCCATTTTGCACATGGGGTCATACCACTGAATTGCTTAGAATAAGAAATCTGGACAAAGCCTTAAAAAATGGGGAGACAAAGGCCCAAAAATAGGGAAAATTTTTAAATATTACTCTTACAAACTTAATAACAGGTTTTGCATTAGCATGAATTTTATAAAGGATATGAACTCTAATACTCAAATGTCTCTCATTGTTTTCTGACTTCAATCCTAAATAACTTGCCAATGATATGTCAGAAAAAACACAATTTTTGGAGAAACAGACCAAAAATATGTGGCAAAAATCTGGATATTCTAATCTGGACAGTTGAGAGGTATGCATGGGGTCAGGGTGTCAGTTCAGCAGTGACAATCTTCTCAAGTCAAGGTTTACAACACCGGGTGGCCAGACCTACCAGGGTATTTCATTTGTACCACTCAGTCGCACACACACTTTCACCTATGGCCAATTTAGAGTGTCCAATCCACCTACTGCATGCCTTTGGAATGTGGGAGGAAACCGGAGCATCTGGAGGAAACTCACATGACCACAGGGAGGGCATGCAGACTCCACACAGAAGGCACCCCAGCTGAGAATCAAACCAGATAACCTCTTGCTGTGTGTGTGTGTGTGTGTGTGTGTGTGTGTGTGTGTGTGTGTGTGTGTGTGTGTGTGTGTGTGGGTGTGTGTGTGTGTGTGTGTGTGTGTATTTATCCATATCTGTCTATCAATATCTATGTATCTATATCTACATCTATATATATATATATATATATATATATATATATATATATATATATATATATATGTATACACATTTCAATTAATGATCATGGACTATCATGGAACAATGACTGTATATCCGTAGCTCAGAAAGCACAACAAATGACTACAGCACTGATGGAGAGCCAGCCCATAGCCCTAGAGAGCTTTGCAGTTGAGCCTAGTTGCAGCTGCTTCAGCAAACCGTCATCTTCACTGTAATTTAAAAATAGTAAAGCATACATCGTGGTGATCTTAATGAATGTGTATGAATAATGTAATTTAATTTCTTCAAGTGAAAGGCATTGTACTTGATACAGGAATCGGTGCACAGAAGGCCTAGGTTTGCAACCAGACTACTAGACAGCTTTGTGTGTGTGTGAGTCTGCAAACACCTTCAAAAAGTGTTAAGTTTCAACCCATTTCACCCTTTTCAGCTATTTCAACATAAAATGTGTCATCCTGCACTGCACTGCAGAAACAGTACTAATTTTATGAACTGCAATCGTAACCGACTGCTGACTTAGGAATAGGGTCTATTCCCGTCATGGTGTTAGATACCCAAACACTTGGGATAAATTAAACTGCAGCAAATAACATCCCCAACCACCTCTTGCAGATTGTGCTTATCTGTTGTCTGGTATTTTTGGTTTCCAGCCTGCTATTCTGGCACTTGGTGCAATTCCCGCAACAAAAAAAAAAAAAACTCTTTTTTTTTTTTTTCTTTTAAATTATATCAACTACTTGGTATAGCTTATGTAAGGGTGAACGCTAAGCCCTTAAGTTAAAAAAAGCAGCTGCTACCTGCCACATAAACACAACAATAAGCCCTAAAGTTCCACCCACAAATGCAATCCTGGCACATTAATTCCATTAATGCACCTCACTAAAGCCCCAGGGGGCTGCCCCCTTTACATCACTAGCTTTGCTTAACCAGTAGATATACATATGGTGTAAAACCAAACATGCAATGAGTTTCGTATATGCTAAACATCTGGAAGAAGTCCTTACACTATTTTTTTTATGCGCATCATAACTCTTAAAGAGTGGGGGACGAATCTCAACACAGTCACGAACAAACCAAGCAATAAACAGGGACAATCAAGGACACTTTTTAAAATATTAGTACTAATAACTTGTCATTAACAGAATAAGAGAATGACAAATAAAATACATTTTCTGAAGTAAAAGATGTCTATAACTTTAATAATTGTCATTATTTATTAACTGTTCAAAAATCTTTTCTGCAAAAGTCACCCGTTTTAGAAGGGATTAAGAGGGGAAGAGCTAAAATCTGAGTCAAAATTAGGACATCCCTGAAAATCTGGACAGTTGAGAGGTATGATCAGAGGCCTTCCTGAAAATCAGGGACAGCTGAGAGGTATGATCAGGGACCTCCCTGAAAAATCAGGGACAATTGAGAAGTATGATCAAGGGACATGTGAGAGCAAGATCAGCGACCACCCTGAAAATCAGAGAGATGTGACAGGTATGAACTTGCATGGCTAAGGGGTATAATTAGGGAGGTATGATCAGGGACAGGTGAGAGGTATGATCAGGGATGGTTGAGAGGTATGATTAGAGACAGGTGAGAGGTATGATCAGGGGAAGGTGAGAGGTATGATTGGGGACAGGTGAGAGGTATGATCAGGGACATGTGAGAGGTATGATTAGGGACAGGTTAAGGGTATGATCAGGGGCAGGTGAGAGGTATGATCACGAACAGATGAGAAGTATAGTGTGTAATGTAGTTCAATTCTATATATTACAGTTTAACCAAAAACCCATTGTTTCCTATTAGCATTAGAAATATCTGCTGAAGAAAACATTGATGTCTACTTTGCATTAAAGACCAAACTCTGTTTTGGATGTTTAGTAGTAGAACCTGCCATTTATGATTATTATTTAGTTAGTTAGTTAGTTAGTCAGTGTGAACAGCAGATGCAGGGTGGTATCCAACGAGACAGAGCCCGAATAATGAAAAAATTCTTTACTCAATCCAATGATCAAAATGAAGTACAAATACACATAAAGTCACAGTTTAAAAATGATAAAACAACAAGTTAAGCGCTTTCGTCAATACTCAGACTTCTTCAGAACAGTGAATTGCTGGCTGATAACTCCTTAAATACACACCCAGTCAATTAGTAAAATATTACCCCACATCATTTTCTTTCAATTAAGAAACATCACAGGAAGTGTAAGGTAGTAGTGAATACTCCCCCTGTTTGCAAGTACACAAAACGTCAACTAACCAAATGTTAAATCAATAGTGTCACATGTAAAGAATGTTATAAGGCAAAAAATACCAATGACAATATAAATAAATCATAACATAAATAACTGTTTAAGTTTCAAAAGTGGTGCTATAGAAATTCTATCATTAAGACCTGGAGGGGAGTATGCATTCAGTCTGATCTGCCACTTTAACTCAATGTACTCCAAATATTCCTCAACAGGTCCGCCCCTTTGTCCCAAATCAACTTGTTCAATAATAAAAAAACTAAAACTGTGATTACTTTGGTCATTAATATGCCTAAATAAAGCATTCTTCATATTTTTCTGCTTGATGTCATATAAATGTTGGTAGACTCTAAGTCTAAAAGCATTTTTTGTTTTCCCCACATAATAACCTTGGCAGTTTTTAAATACTGCATTATAAACAATCCCCTTAGTATAGCAAAACATTTTCTTTTTATTAGTAATGGATCCAAAATTCTTAAGATTAAATTTGTCTGTATCCATCATGAAAGGGCACTGGGGACATCTACCACATTTATACGTGCCACCTCTAGTGAGATTAGGTTTGCCTTTTTCAAGTAGTCCTTTTATTGATGTACTCTTTTTATAAACTATAGTGGGTCTCTTACCTATCTTGTCCAAGACCCCAATGTCATTATCAAAAACCTTCCAATATTTATGTATTATGTATTTGATTTGATTTGATTAACTTGTTGTTTTATCATTTTTAAACTGTGACTTTATGTGTATTTGTACTTCATTTTGATCATTGGATTGAGTAAAGAATTTTTTCATTATTCGGGCTCCGTCTCGTTGGATACCACCCTGCATCTGCTGTTCATTCTAGTTTTTATTCTGCTTACTGAGTTTGTCGGTGTTTTGTTATGGATGCAAGTGGCCAGGTGACCAGCGTTGATGGTGCCGATTTACAAAGTGTCTTGACATCTGTGACGCTTCTTACCAAGACTGTTGCTGAACTGTCAGCCAAGGTCGATAATATTATCAGGGACAATGCTGGCTTGAGAAATAGACCTTTGGACACTTCACAGTCTAGTTCTTGTTCTTCCATTCCTCCGGGACAAGGAAATAATTGCCAGGGTAACGGGAATAAGGAAGTGACGTATTCCACTACCATTGGCACTCTGGCACTCAAGGCTTGAATATGCATGAGCCTCGTGAAGCGGACTATGTTAACATTTCCATAGAACATTGGTTAAAAACTGATCTTGGTTTAAATTGTAGGAACGAGAATGTGAATTCTGACCTGGGTACACTAGATCAACAAATCCACATGTTTAAAACTTTGTTATTCAAATATAAGAAAATTCAGTTAGAAAATGAGTACCTAACTGAATGTATTAAGAAGGAGCAAGTCCCTAAAGGACTACGTATGTGGAAATATCCAACCGGGTTGGAAAAGGATTCACATCTTTACAAAGAACTTTTGGGATTTTTTAACAGACAAGGCTGTGAATTGTTATGTATTCTTATTGTGGATAACAATAAGAAAATGGCACTATTGTTAAGAGAAATTAATCAGGTAGATGTCAACATTAAAAATGACTTATTGTTTGAATCTAAGAAAAATGTTTTTAATGCTGTGTTTGATACTGTCTATAATGAACTCAGTGATTTAAAAGGGAGAAAGGAAAGGAAGTTATGTAGGGACAAAATGGATTATGAGAAGGGTGTGGCTTATCCAGACCCCCCAAGAGGGCAATTTAATCAAATGACTGGTAATCACAGTACTTATACGTTAGGGCAAGCTTGTGAGACACAAGATGATAAGGAAGGAGAGGAAATCCCTTTAGAACAAGCCCCCCTCAGGAGATCGGAGAGGCTAATCAACCAAAGACAGATGAGGTCGAATTATTACAGTCCTCGATCTGCACCATGGAGGGGGAGGGGGAGATGGAACAACTACCGGAGATAAGCAGCCCATCACATACTGAGACTGAGAATGTGATTCTTTCAATTGTGACTAATGATTTGGGTGACTTCAGTATTTATAATTACAGTGGTCTTACTGTCACTAGGGAATGGGCTGATTTTCTATCCAAAGGTATGAATTTTGTGCCTACTAGCAAGGGCAACATAGTAGATGTTATGGTGCAGTTAAAACTATTTACAAGGAAATTAAATCTAGCTTTATTTTTTCCTGATAGTAATTTTACTTGTGGCTCAAACCTTAGAAGACCAAGTACCTTTCAACCTCCCAATCACCCTTTGGTACAAATATTTGAGGTTCTATGTGAAAGCGACATTAGAACACGATTGGGTTATAGGCATAATGACTCACCCATAGACAATTTAAAAATAGAGGAGAAGGGTATTTTGAGTGAAATTTTACATCAGACTAATATAAGACTTATGAAACCGGACAAGGGTGGGGGTCTGGTTATTATGAACACTGATGATTACAATAGTAGAATGTTTGACATACTATATAGTGAAGTGTACACTGAGACCTCACGAAATGAATTAAACATAGCATATCGTAACATTGACTTAGAATTGGAGCAACTTTTACTGAATGGACAAATCACACTAGACACACACAACTACATTTTAACCAAACATCCTAGGATTCCCACCATATTTGGAATACCAGAAATTCACAAATCAATACACAGTCCACCTTTAAGACCCATTGTAGATGCTAAAGCCTCCAAAACATTTAGTATAGCAAAATACATTGACAGTATGACTAAGGGGGTCCTTGATAATCGGACTACTATAATTAAGGACTCATGGGACTTCCTTGGTAAAGTCAATCAGAATATGTATGACAGTAACCTCATCCTGGTGACTATTGACGTCTGTGACCTGTTCTCAGTTATACCACATGATATAGGTCTGGACTGGTTCTATGAGTTTCTATGCAGTAATTCGTCATTGAATCATGACACCATCTTGACCATCCGTACTTGTATGGAGATGGTTTTGGAAAATAATTCCATTACATTTGAAGGACATTTATTTAAACAAAGGCTTGGAGTTGCCATAGGTGCATGTTGTGCACCAATCTTCGCCAACATTGTCTTAGCACATTGGGAAGATCAATACATTTTTAACTCCAAATTCAGGACTTCATGGGTATTGTATGGGCGATACCTTGATGATATTGTCCTGTTTTGGAATCAATCAGAACAAGATTTGAATAGGTCCTTTTTGTACATGAACACCAGTTTTTTGAGATTTACTATGGTCAAGGATCTAGATTATGTTCATTATTTGGACATCACCATAAAGAAAGATTATGTGAACAACTGTTTTATTTCCCAACTATATAGGAAACCAACCTATTCTAACACATTATTACATTTTACTAGTGCACATCCTTTGCACCAGAAGAAGGCCCTGGTCAAGGGCCAATGTGTTAGATTGGCCAGGATGGTGTCTGACATTTATGACTTTACCAAGGAATGTGACAATTTGTCCAATATGTTTCAGAGAAGAGGTTATCCAGAGCCTTTTCTATTAAACATCATTCAGGAAGTTATAAATAAGAGGACCAGTGGACACTTTAGAGCCCTATTGGGCAATAGGGATGGCCACAACAATGTGAGGCACAATAATACTATTTTTACACATGCATTGACACTCACATATTCTGTAGATTTTGAAGAAATCAAATACATAATACATAAATATTGGAAGGTTTTTGATAATGACATTAGGGTCTTGGACAAGATAGGTAAGAGACCCACTATAGTTTATAAAAAGAGTACATCAATAAAAGGACTACTTGAAAAAGGCAAACCTAATCTCACTAGAGGTGGCACGTATAAATGTGGTAGATGTCCCCAGTGCTCTTTCATGATGGATACAGACAAATTTAATCTTAAGAATTTTGGATCCATTACTAATAAAAAGAAAATGTTTTGCTATACTAAGGGGGTTGTTTATATTGCAGTATGTAAAACTGCCAAGGTTATTATGTGGGAAAACAAAAAATGCTTTTAGACTTAGAGTCTACCAACATTTATATGACATCAAGCAGAAAAATATGAAGAATGCTTTATTTAGGCATATTAATGACCAAAGTAATCACAGTTTTAGTTTTTTTATTCTTGAACAAGTTGATTTGGGACAAAGGGGCGGACCTGTTGAGGAATATTTGGAGTACATTGAGTTAAAGTGGCAGATCAGACTGAATGCATACTCCCCTCCAGGTCTTAATGATAGAATTTCTATAGCACCACTTTTGAAACTTAAACAGTTATTTATGTTATGATTTATTTATATTGTCATTGGTATTTTTTTACTTATAACATTCTTTACATGTGACACTATTGATTTAACATTTGGTTAGTTGACGTTTTGTGTACTTGCAAACAGGGGGAGTATTCACTACTACCTTACACTTCCTGTAATGTTTCTTAATTGAAAGGAAATGATGTGGGGTAATATTTTACTAATTGACTGGGTGTGTATTTAAGGAGTTATCAGCTAGCAATTCACTGTTCTGAAGAAGTCTGAGTATTGACGAAAGTGCTTAACTTGTTGTTTTATCATTTTTAAACTGTGACTTTATGTGTATTTGTACTTCATTTTGATCTTTGGATTGAGTAAAGAATTTTTTCATTATTCGGGCTCCGTCTCGTTGGATACCACCCTGCATCTGCTGTTCATTCTAGTTTTTATTCTGCTTACTGAGTTAGTTAGTCAGTGTGTTAACTCTCTAGTAAACTAGAAACCATTTAATTGGATTAACCAGGGTCTGTTTCCGAGCAGGTAGCATTGCTAGCTTTACTTATTTTCCATGACATGTTAATGAGTTAGCGACTAAAATGCAATATTTCCTTTTCATCTTGGTGTTTTTACGTACGATCGTATATTTTATTTTTCCCATTTGTAAACCTAAGAGTAGGAGAGAAGTAGCACTGCACAACTTAGGGAGACACAGGGTTATAGGGATACTGCTTAGTGAACCTGCAGAGTTGTTGTCACAAAGTATCCACATGTGGTCAGAGACACAGAATTGTTAGAAAACTCCACTGGAATGTGATACAGCATTCAGAGTTACCGCCTTACAGCACACGGTTCTCCAGTTTGGTTCTCAGTCTGGGGGCTTCTGTTTGAAGTTTGCAGAGTTTTCTAGTCCCTCCATGTCGACTTTTACCAGGGTCTCTAATTTCCTGCCACATCTCAAAAACAGGCAAATGGATGATCTGGCTTTCATCTAAACTGACTGTAGGATTATGCACCCACATGTTGGTTATTGTGTGTTTGTGTGTTATGGGTGTGTATGTTTATTTGCTTGTGAGAGTATGTGCGTGTGTGTGTGTGTGTGTGTGTGTGTGTGTGTGTGTGTGTGTGTGTGTGTGTGTGTGTGTGTGTGTGTGTTGTTTTGCATCCAGTCAGGACTGGTTCTCTATCTTAAACCTATTGTTTTACAGGACAAAGCACATGTCTCCCAAAACAAAATACAATATCAGTTAATACTGTGTAACATACATTGCAGTTCATATAATGCTGTGACTACTCCTCAGAAAAAAAAACACAGGGAAAATAGCTTTTTAAGAACCTTTATGATGTCAGAAAGGTGTTTAACAAGCTTTGGTTTAAGTATCTCTAAGGGCTGTCAAGATCAGATCTTGTGCTAGGGATTAACAGCAGACAGTTCCAGACAGCAAAGAACGACAACAGCAGGTAAAACAGCTTTATTAGATGCATCCCTCCACCAGACTTACAAACAAAAGTGTACAGAATGAAGCATTTAACAGCTGTTAAAACTTATTTTTTAGAGCAGTAATTCATTTCTGCCTACTGTCTGTTGACAGTGCTAAATGTTCAGTGCTCTTTCAAAGGCTTTGAAAGTCAATAAACCACTGCCTTCTTACACTTTTTTACCCTGCGTTTGCTAGTACATGATGCAGATAAAGCTCTATAGACTACAGTGAATTAAGATTGGGTCTCAGGGATCATAACCCTGAGGTTGGTATAATGGTTAAGGTGCTCACCTTACAGGTGCAAGGTTTGATTCTCACTTGGGGTAATTGGCTAGGCATAAAATGGCCCACAAGGGCAGTTAGATTAGTACTAAACTATGAACCTATTACAGGTTCTTGACATGGATGCCAACAAGCTTTGTTTTCATGGTGAATTTCTTGGCATCCATGTCTTGAGCACATAATAGGGTGGTTATAACATTGGCAACATGGTCTTAATCCTCTATATTTGCATGAAGTGTAGAAGAATATTAAAAGAACTATTACATATGCTAATGGGAATAAATGGCAGTTATGAGAAAGTGACATGATATAAGTTTCTAATTTACTATGAAATTATGCATTCTAAAAGCATATTTCTCAAATGCACCACCAGAGCAATAGTTCATTTTTCCATATGAAACAAATTATTAATGACTAATGGTAGACATTGTTATCTGATGTATAAATAAGAGCTTGCTGCCACAAGCCCTACTTTTTTTCCAATGAAAGAGGCAATAATTTTGGAAATATAGTCTCTGGGAATGTTTTGTCAAATCTAGAGGCAAATAATAGAA
Source organism: Protopterus annectens (assembly GCF_019279795.1). Classification (NCBI taxonomy): domain Eukaryota; kingdom Metazoa; phylum Chordata; order Ceratodontiformes; family Protopteridae; genus Protopterus; species Protopterus annectens. Next base: position 176,176,073 of record NC_056735.1, on the reverse strand, counting down.
CAAAGAGTATCCCTTATTGTAAATGCACTATATGCTGTAAAATTTATGTACAACTGAAGTTATGACCTGTAATGGCAAACATATATTTTAAAAGCTTATACCAATTGAATCAGTAGGTGTGATGTGGGGGTTGTATGCATGTGTGCCATCAAAAGGTGGTGCACAGTTCAGACCAAACATAAAGTTAACCTGTACATACAAGAACATATTTTTGTTGTGAAGAATCAAAACATTGGAAATCCTGCAGCAATGTAAGTAAAAAAATGCAGGGCATATTGAAATACTTGACAGATTTTTTTTAGGTCAGGATTTTCTTTTGAAAGTTATGGAATCATGTTTTTTTTTCCTATCACGATACTTTATTTCTTAAGAGATTAGCATTTTGATGAGAAGTAGTTAATTTAATTAACAGCTTAGTACTAAAGTGTATTTATGGAGGAAGAAAATGAAATGTTGCTGAATATTAGATTAGGAAACATATGCAATAATTTGTGGTCAAGAAATATTAATATCCATTGATAGTTATGTGACGCTCAAGAGATTATTTAAAGATCTTTGAACAGTGTAGGTATTTTAAATAAACCCTCAGAAAGCAAGAGTTTGAGTCATGTACACACACACACACACACACAAACACACACACACACACACACACACACACAGACACACATTTTTATTTTATTTTACATTTGTTGACATGGCTAGTCTAATTGGATATATGTCCATTTTCAGTAGAGGCCCGGGGAGATAAGCTCCGAGGAAACAAACAAAATCACATATACAAAAATTAATGTATACAATGAACATTGCAGGTGCAGTACAGAGAATCATACACACACACACACACACACACACACACACACACACACACACACACACACACACACACACACACACACACACACAGACTACATAAATAAATATGAGCTGCTGGGCCTACTGCCATTGAATCCACACTCGGAACTCACTAAACTAAGTAAACACAACATCCACTCACCTTGGCTAATGCATAAATAAATAAGTAAGCATCCACTCGGAGTCGAAGCTGCTGCTGCATAAATAACTACGAGCTGCTCAAAATATCTTCTTACTTGTTGCAGTTGAATAATCCACTATAATATAGCCACTCTCAGCTCCTGACTGAGTAAACAAGTAAACATCATTCCACTCATCTCCTGGTGTGTGCAGGCAAAGTAACATTTGACAATAAATATCCACAGGTGGATGTGCACGTCAACAGTCTGTGTGACAAGGCACAGACATGATGTCAATGGATGGGAAAAGTGCCGCCCAGGGCGAACTGCCCCTCACGCCGCCCCTAACTATGCCACTGCTTCTGCTCAACTATCTGTCACACTGCAAACATCGGGTCAGTTGTACTGCATCATGATATGAATCTGAACTGCTCATCTCCCATCTTGCTTTCTACTAGTCTGCATATCTGTTTATCAATCACCATCTCCAGAACTTTCATGTAATGTGACAGGAGTTTAATACCTCTGTATTTCCCACAGTTATGGATGTCCCCTTTGTTCTTGTACACTGGCATGAGTATGCTTAATCTCCAGTCATCTGGGATATGCCTTTCTCTCCACACTGTTAAGAGTACCCTCAGGAGCCATTTCTCCACAATCTCACCCAGCATCTTTATCATATCTGCTGTGACCTCATCTGAGCCTGCTGATTTCTCGAACTTCATTTTCCATAGTGCTACTCTTACTTCTTCTAGGGTGTGCTCCTCTTCTTCTCTCATTATAGGCTGTGTCTGGGGCAGTACGCCTTCTGTGGGGTTTTCCTTTATTCAGAAGCTACTTGAAGTACTCCTTCCATCTGCCTTTGATATCCTGTTGGCTGATGAGCAGATTGTTACTGGCATTCCTTATGAGGTCTGACTATCTTCTTTATCTTTCTGTCTTTGTCTTGCAGCCTGATATAGTTTCTTTGTGCTACCTACTGAGTCACTTTCTAGAAGCTGGTAGAGTGCCTCTGATGCCCTGTTCTTTGCTATTGCAGCTCCTTCCTTGGCTTCTTTGTTAGCCAGCCAGTATTCCTTCTCCTTCCTAGCCTGGTCTGTCTTATCTATCTCCCACTTTTTCCTGCACTTCTTCTTTCATTTGATGACTTCCTGGACTTCGCATTCCACCATCAGCTTTTCTTATGTACCTTATTTCCATACCTGGCTAGCCACATATCTGTTCTGTAGTCCTGTTTTGAGGCACTGCCATTCTTCTTCAACTTCACTTATTTCCTCCTCTTCTTTGGGGTGCTTGAGCCCTGAGTAATTCCTTGAGCTGCTGTACTCTCTTTCCAGTCAACTTCCAGGTTTTCAGTCTGGTTTCAGTTGACCTTATAGCCTTCTCTGACCATTGTTTACATCAGCTTGTGGAAACCAGTAGTTTATGCTGTGGGCTAACTGTTTCACTGGGATGACCGGAATCACTGATTCTACTCCAGTGCCTTTTCCTTACTAGGAGGAAGTCTGCCTGAGTTGCATGTTGGCCACTCTTGTATGTGATCTTGTGACTGACTCTCTTGTTTATCCATGTGTTGGCCACCATCAAGCCATTTGCCAGACAGAAGTCTAGAATGGCCTATACTTCTTTATTCCTGTTGCCCCACCCATGTGAAACCAGGCAGTCCTCATATCCTGTTCTGTCTGTCCCAATGTGTGCATTCAAGTCACCCATTATCAACACCAATTTATGTTGTCCTGCTTTATCTAGTAGGTCATGCAACTACTGCCTGAATGCATTGTTTTCCTCACTATCACAACCCTGTTGTGGGGCACAGGCTAAGATTATGAATACTGCCCTATCATTAGTCTGGAGTCTGATTGTCATGAGTCTGTCACTAATTCTGATGATATCCCTCATTGCCTTTTGAAGCTTCTCTCTCACTAGAATTCCCATACCATTTGTAACCTGTCCTCCTCATGAGTAATAAACTCTGGATCCCAAGCCAAATGTCATTGTTGTACTGCCCTTCCATCTTGTCTCTTGGATACAAAGGATGACCAGCCCCCTCTGTGCCATCATGTCGTCCACTTCCAAGCTCCATCCTATTACTGAACCTACATTAAGTGTAGCAATTCTTAGTTCATGTCATGAACCTTGCACACACCTTATGCAGTATTGTTGCTGTTTCATGTTTTTTACACCTTGTTTCAGCATAAGATTTTGCTACCCCAGTTTTTCATTCTATTTTATTTATTTATTTAAACATTTGTTAACTAGGTGGGTGGGAAGGGTGGTCTAAAAGGTCCATTTCAACGTTGTCTCTGATGAAAAGCAGTGCATGGAAGGAAATGATAGGATGATCACAATAAAGTAATCAATGCTGGGGCTTGGTTGGGATGGGAGGTGGGAGAAAGCAAATCTGAAAAGTCAATGTTGAAACAAAATTTTCTGTAATCTTCTTTTATTTCACATTTCTTTTTTTTGTGTCAGGAGACCAGGTAGAACAGTGGGCAGCAGTACCAATAAATACTACCCACATCACCATACAACTTGAATTTGTTTATTTTTATTTAATCTTTATGGCAATCATATTGAGGTAACCTATAACAACAAGTAAAAATACATAACTGGGGCCATTATTTTGCCACCTTTAACATAATACATACGAGATGATTAGTAGGAATTAGATGTTAATTTGTATGTCTAAATGGGAGTGGGGGTAGTCTGTATGAAAGCAAAGAGCAATTGCATAATTCATACAAAACAATCATTGATGTTCATAGGTTCATAGGTAAGTACTGGGTAATCAGTATATAGACCATTATAAGCCTAACTAAAAAAATATTCACGTCTCCTCTAGCCTCAAGAAAGGTAAGAAAAGATAGGCAAGGGGAGAATTTGAGGATTCTCATTCAGTTATCTAGGTTTACCTTGAAGCTAGCAAGAGTGCTGCTCTACTTGACAGGCAGTGGAAGTTTCTTCCAGAGCTTAGCGATATGTCAGAAAATAAATCTATCATGCCAAAGTGTCTTATCTGCTGCTGAAGGTTTAGTTCCTTTACTCAAGTATTTCAGGTACCATTAGTTGTGCAAAGGAGTAGGTGGTCAAATAGGATTGGATCTTTCATGGCTTAAAAGACTAAACACAGATCTCCACAGAGGAATCTCCAATAAACTGAGTACAAAGAAAAGCTGACAGTCTCTCCTGATAACTAAGATTTTTGAGGCCACTGATCTTTTCAGTTATGAATTTTTGAAATCTCAAGTTGTGTGATATGTTTAGACAAATACATGCCAAAAGGTGCATTATATTCAATAATGGAACTGAAAAGATGTGAGCAAAGGTGAATTAAGACTTCTTTTGGATCAAGTGGAGATCCCTTTGGAAATGAGATGAGCCAGATAAAAGGCTTTCTAACTACTATGGAGACATGATGGTCAAATGATAAGGAATACTCAACAGGAGTGCCTAGATCCATTACAACAGTGTCTGATTAGAATGTAACATCACCTGCATGGTAAGTGAAACTGTTTTGTTTACCAAAATTAATTATGCTACATTTTTTACTTTAAATTTGAAACCATTGTCCTTGCACCAACCGTTAACATGGTATAACTCACATTGGAGCAATTGTGAGTTAGAGAAATAGATGCCAAATATGGGAGGACCCAAAACTGAGCCCTGTAGTACACCAATGGTAACTTCTGTTGCTTTCAGAAGTAGCATGTGCTATTCTAACCATGTGGGTTCTGTCAGGCAACCAGTCAGCTATCCATCACACAATATAAGGATTTATATTCCGATATGCAAGTCTATTAATAATGCTTACATGGAGAATAGTGTCAAAGACCTTGGCCAGGTCTAGATAGGATGCACTGCATAAACACTTTTCCCTGCTTTGGTTACTTTTTCAAAGTGTGAAGGTGATTTATACACATCCAAAAACAAGAGGTTGAAATAAACTCCTCTGCTTTTTCTTTCCTCACAAGCAAACATTAGAGGTGTGCACAAAATGTGGGTGTCTTTCAGAGACAGGGGGTGAGAAAGCATACTGCACATGAAAGTTCAAGGTCATTATATGATCATTGTCAAATAATGATATGGCTTGTTGTGTGTGTGTGTGTGTGTGTGTGTGTGTGTGTGTGTGTGTGTGTGTGTGTGTGTGTGTGTGTGTGTGTGTGTGTGCGCGCGTGTGAGATTAACAGTAGCAAGATGACATATATGGTCATTATTTTCTAATGCCATTATTGTCCCAGTAAAATATTAGAAATATATACAATATAGGTATTCTTTTGGGTGGACAAGTAACATATGAAAGCAAATGTCAGTTACAAGGTCACTTCTGATTGATTATATTGTTTGCTCAGGGGCAATATCTGTCAAAGAGCAACATGGCCAAATATGTGATTCCTTCATTGTCAAAGGTAGTGTATCTCTCAGAAGGGATTTATTTTCCACAGGGGTAGTTTGCATCTTATACCCAAAGTATCTTATTAGAAGCACCTGTATTTTTATTATGATATGCCTTCTGCAGAGTGATATATGGTCTATTTTAAACAGTAATTCCAGATTTTCAGAGGGTTTTTGTTGTCACAGTCTGACACTATGCTTAGTTTCCACCTTCTGTTTCACCTCTGCACAAAATGTCAAGAAAATCCAATTTCCAGAATATGTGTACTTAGTTCTCATTATGTCAGATCTACGAATCCTGTACACTTCACCAGAAAAAATGTATTTTCAGTTGTAACATACTGTGGCTTCAATACCATGCCTTCAGTCACATAAAGCTGTGGGTCAAAATCAAAGCTGTGCTGTACGAGGCTAGAACTGCAATGTTTCCGTATATTGTAGCTAAACACTCTGTGGTTATTATATGAAAGTTTTGTAATGAAACCTCAAATGGGACTCAGAGAGACAGTCTTTCAAAGATAGGCCCCAGTGGTTTTAGTTCATGTGGCTTTACTACCGCAGTCTGACATTTTGCATTATACGTTGTTTTCATTGTGGGTGCTAAGCTGAATGTCAGCACAGCATGTTGAGTACAATAATGACTTAAAATACATCAAAAGTATAATACTGAACTGTTACTGAACTGCTTGCTGTAACCAAAAGCAAAAAGATTTGCTTCATTCCATGTACATTTGCCCTCTGTGTGACTCTGAGCAAGTCATTAACCAGACAGTGCTCCTGGGGTGCCTCGAAAAAGAGATACTTTGTATAGTGGGCTTACAAAGTTAACAAATGTATAAAAATTCTTTGTCACTGGACTTATAGCCTCCCCTTCCAATTTAGTTTTGTGCTATACACTGCATTTTAAGAAGAAAATGTAGTTTATAGGTGGGAGTCATATTATATTAGTTTGATAACTTTGCAATAACACTTTGTACAGCTTCAGAGAAATCATCTGTTATTGCCAAAAACCACCAGTAATCTTATATATCAATTTGGATGCTGTATTTTTTGCCATTTGTTTCACAAAAAAATGTATACATTGCATTTTATTTTCAAGCTGACAGACTCAGTATGTATTCAGTGCATATCTTCTGCATGTTCTTATTAAAAAAGAAGCAAAAATAATGCTGTCTATATGAAAATGGCATTTTTATATGTTATAGAAAAGTATGCATATACTACATGTTTTGGCAGTCATGCAAATATTTGAGATTTTGCGGCCTGTCTGTCTGCTGAGGATGGGGATTTTTGGTATTATAACTGAAGTGTAGACGTTAATCAGGTAGGGGATATGCTTGATGTTTCATGATTATGATTCTATTCTGCAGATACCAAACAAGGAAAGATTGTTGGTGATGCAATAGTTCTTTTATATTCTGGAGGCGATTATTTGTGTTTTGTGATTCTTCTAATATATATATTGAGAGGAAGATTAGAATTAAGACAAAAACGATACTGTGGGTTTATAGGCTATGGGTGCTTGATCTATGGTTATACTTCCATTGCTCAAGGGTAAAATGAGTTCCTTGTGCTCTGCCTAATGCATTTTGTGGTTATTATGAAGCAAAGTATGTGATTTTAGATTATTTTTTACTATTGGCTATGCTGTGTATTGTATGCATGTTGTCAATGGGACCTTTTTACTGCTATGGCTAAAATACTGTTGTGAATTTAATAGGTAACACAGTTGTTCTGGTTTAATGATTGTGCATTCTTTGAAGGGTTATGTATTTGATATTTTTATTTTTATTTTATTTTATTTTACATTTGTTGACCGGGAAAGTCCGACTGGACACAGGTCCATTTTCAGCGGAGGCCCGGGGAGAAAAGCTCCACTTAAAAAAACAATCTAACAAATAACACTTTTATGAATTACACCTTCTCCTAAATGCATACAATATTATACAAGAACATATTTTACATTTCTTCACAGATATATGTATAGATACATTTATTGTATTTCAGAAGCATACCACTTGTATGTAGGTAAAATGTTTAACTGTCTTCAGAGATGAATAAGTAGATACGAACAGAATAGAACATTGTTAGTTAAGAATTAATATACAGAGAATAGGCAGTATTAGATGATCCTTGGTAGGATCATTGTATCACTGCAAATGTAGTGGATTAGCCTGGGGAGTCACATGGGCATAGCCAGTTGTTAAAGTAGTGGGTTTTGAGTAGTTTTTTAAATTGTGGAGCAGAACCTATAGAAGTTATGTGTTTTGGAAGTGAGTACCAGACTTTTGCTATAGAGCAGGCAAAAAGAGATTTGCCAGCCTCATTCCTATGTTTGATGACATTTATGTGATTTTGGTCTGTTGACCTTAAGGCTCGGGTGGTGGTGTAGGGCTGTATTAGGTCTTGTAAAATGGGGATTTTATTTGGGAGGTAATATAGTTTGTGGGCTTTGGAGAGTTGAGTGGTAAGATGTAAATGAGGTGGTTCAAGCCAGTTGAGCTGTCTGAGGAAAAGACAGTGGTGGGCTCTATTAGAGGCACCTGTGGCAAATTTGGCAATCTTGTAGCAAGATGACATTTTGCTTTGTTCGCTGTGGTGAAGAATAGTCAGGATTGTTGAGGCATACAGTAGGGTGGATAATAGGTGGGTTCTGGCAAAGGTGGCTTTGGTATAATTGGTCATGAATTGCTTATTCCTATACAAGAGACTTAGCTTTATGTGAACTTTTTTGATTGATTCATCTAAGTGTATATCAAATTTGAGTTTGTTATCAATTACTACTTCTAGGAGTTTAGTGTGTGCTGTTGGGGTGATTGAGTTATTGTCCTTGGAGTTAATGATGAAGTCATTGAGTGCAGGGGATCTACCTGGGCTGAAGAGAATTAGTTTTGTTTTTTTTGGGATCGAGTAAAGGTTTTATGGTAGAAAACCATGCTTCAGCCAGAGTGAAGCTGTGTTGTGTTATTGTTTGTAGCTTGCTTAGGGTAGGGGCAGCACAAATGATAGTAGTGTCATCAGCATATTGCACTATAGAGGCAGAAGGAGAGGAAGCAGCTATCTGTTTTGTAAATATGGAGAATAGTAAGGGACCAAGAATGGAGCCTTGAGGGACTCCAATAGATACAGGTAGAAGGGAGGATAGTTGGCCATGCCATAGAACTGCTTGCTGTTGACTTGATAAATAGCTGCTGAACCATGATATAGTGAGGGAGTTTAGGATGAGGGTAGATAGAGTTTTGAGAAGCATACTGTGGTTGACCATGTCAAAGGCCTTGGATAAGTCTAAGATAACAGAGGATACAAAAAGTCTGTTGTTTATGTGGGTGTTGATTATGTTGATATAGGATAGTAGGGCTGTTGTGGTACTATGGGAGGGACAAAATCCATGTTATTTATATATACTAAATATTAATTTGATAATTAATTTGATAATTAATATAAATATTAATTTGAATTTGTTATTTAGTGGTTTTTACAGTCATCAAATGAAGCTGATACAACAATGAATGAAGATAAAAACATAAAATTGCAATATGTGCATGAGGGATCAGCCCTTATTTCACTTTGTTAATCAGGTTTTGCTTTAGTAATGAGCCAACCTGGGAGCACTGCTTGTTAAATGATTTTGCTACAATAACACATTAGGCAAATAGAGACTGAAGGACTGAGACCCAAGGTTACAAGGAGAAAACCATAGCTCTCAACTGTCCAGAATTTTGCAGATTATCCAGATATTCTAATTAAATATGTGGTTTTCAGGCTAATCATTGAGGACTGAAGTCACTAAATAATTGAAAGACATTTGTGTTTCAGACTTTATGTCCTTTAGAAATGGCATGCTAATACAAAACCTGTTATTCTAGCAACTTTCTAAGTGTATAAAAGCTATATGTAACATCTGCGCCTGATTGTGGGCTTCCATCCCCCCATTATATTTGGTCTGTACAGAATTCTTGTGCTAACAGGTTGAAAGTATAGCACTCATTAGGAGCTCATTTCTTTAGTTCTGTCATTTATACTGACAGACTCTCCAATAAAATTAGGAAAACTGCAGCAAAAATAAAATTGTTGTTGCTTATGTTTATAGTTGACTAAGGGAAAGCGAGCAACATGGTCTTTTTTCCAGATAAATATTTGTATGTCATTCTGAATAATTTATTTTTTTTTTGCTCTGCCTTGATGATGTTATTCAGCTTTGCCCATGGTGGTTTTAGTTTGTTTCAAAGCGCATGCTGCACACTCAATTAAGTTTCATGCAGACACATCACCATTTATTGCAAGCTTTATTTGCCATGCAGATACTCACAACTTGTTGCCTGTGTTAAAGAAAAAGGCACCCAGTCCTCATTTTCCCTGGGTCACAGAAGAGAATGAGTAGCAGATTTGTGTATAGGATGGTAATGAATACACTGGAAATGGTTAGACAGCACAAGCCACCAGAGTTTGTTTTTTCTTTTAGCTCCATTGATTCTGAAGTCGGCTTGTACAATAGAATAAGGATCTCACAGATGCAAGTATAGTTGCTTTCCGTTCATACTGTAACCTGCCCAGCCCACTCTATATAGCACCTAAACAGCATTCTAGTCTCTGTCATCATCATTATTGGATTCAGTTTATTCTATATGTAATGGGGTTTTTCCTGCAGTTGGGCATGAAGAGAGCATCTACTAGTCTAATGTAGAGGATTAAGGCCATGGATTGCCAGCAAAAGAAGAAAAGTTGTTTGTTACTAAAAGTCCTTATTTGCTGATTATGAGGAAGTCTCATACCCAGACATTGGTTCCCAGGCTGACTCTAAGAACAGGCACTTATGCATTAACACATTACATCCGAGTGATGCCTCCAGGTGCATCTGCAGTTAACTCCTACTGACACCTCTAGACGTCAAATATTGCTTGCTCATATTTACATCAATAATTCTAAAACCATGTTAAGTGCAAGGTTTTAAAATATTTCATCTTAAAGCTTACGCAATGGCAAACAACTGCATTAATATTTGACCTCTTTCTACTATGGGTAAAAAGATATTAATTGTTTATGATATTAATTTTATATATAAATTTCACATTTTTCTAAATATCTCAACAACCAAGTAACACAGATAGAACTCTTTAGCCTCTTATAAAAGCTCTTAGCTAGATGAATAAAATGCTGCTGAAAGTATGTGTGTAACTTGAGTGGCTGCTGAGATATAAGTTGTTTACAAAATATGACAAATGTAATAGTGTTTACTGACACTTATAAAATTTGGTTCAAGACATAGAACCCAAAGAATTCTACCACTATAAAAATAGTTTGTGCTGAAAAGTTTGCCTTTTATACTTCTTTCATAACCCTTATGGTTCCAGAGATATGAACATTTAAAACAAATATGAGGACATAATTTGATTCTGTGAAAAGGCATTGGAAGTTACAGTGTAAACATCCTGATCTCCATTGGAGTGAACGAGTTAACGGTGTATTTGTTTAAGAATTAACAATCCACTGCTGAATCTGAGCAGCCATTATTCCCAAAGGTAAGGCACCCTTTTCACCGAACCTCCGTTAGTTCATTTTTATCATGAGATTAATGAATTTACCTCATCGTAGACATGTGTTATAGATTTTATTCTGAGTTACCAAGTCTTCTATGATATAAAACAAACCTCATGTTTTAGAACATGTATTTGTTGAGTTTATCACTTAGGAAAGTAAATATGCTAGCTATTCTGTTGCTAGTAACATATGTAGCAGATGTTTTTGATACTACAGACATCTTGACATCATCTTGTACAGCTAGTGTTCCTCTGCAACATTTATTTCTAACCTCACAATGGATTAGTCAAAAGCCAAGCCTATCCTAAAATGTGTTATCTTTCAACTTTGGCAAAACAAGGTGTATGAGGCTGCTGTAACCACCTCCCATGTTGCTATGGTGCTCTTATCCTAATGAGTTTGCCCTCTTTGACAGGATTTGTCATGAAAATTGACTATTGACTAAGCCATAGATTCCTTAAGCATGTCACAGTGTTCATCTCCCAGTCCCAGAAAAGTCTCTGTTACTCCCCTAAATCTCAAAAAGGAACTCTAGACTTCTTCATATGGAGAAAAAAAAAACAGGCTGGTATGCAAAAATATAGACTGACTTCTTCCAACACAATACACTCTAATTTGGAATAGTCTACATTCAGCTAAGTACACTGATCTTTTACTGTTGATAAGCATTCATTGGCTTTCAACCGTGTGCATTTAACCTGATCTCACCTAAAATGACTACTGAATAATGAATGTTTTTAAGAACACAGCAGCTTCAGATTTTCCTGGCCTTCTTGCCCTAGGGATGATAGCCTTACCCTTTGTGAATGGATAGACTAAGTAAATCTTAGCAGGTTCATGTCGATAGAAGGGCACATTAGTGTCTTGCTTTGACAGTGTAGTGGCTCAGCAGTCATATCTGGTAACTAACGCTCACCTTTTTAGACTTTCATCCTACTCTGTCACATCACCTCTGTCTTTCAGTTCAAAACCTCGTATTATGAAATGATTTCTTCCCTTCTTCAGTGTCGACATCCCCAGCACACGCACACACACACACACGCATTCACATAAACACAAACACACAGATACACACACGCACACACATACAACACACACACCTCACACATACATACACACATACACACAGTCACACACAAATACATGTGCACAAACACACATGTGAGCACGCATACACATACAGACACATCACATACACACACAGGTACACACACACATACATACATACACACACACACACATGTACACACACACACACACACACACACACACACACACACACACACACATACACACACAAAACGTGACAGGTGGTAAAGTAATAGTTGTTCACAGTGCCTAAATCACTAAACTTGGAATGAGATGGGTACTAACATACCCAAAAGCACTTTAGAGGGAACCACTATTAAGGCCAAGATTCAAGCTGTGCACTGGGACTGCTTTTTCACCATAACATTGTATGTGTAAATGGACCTGCAGACCCAGTATTTTATTTGATATTTTCCCTTGTGTTTAGACTACAGATGTCCATGCATCATCATTGCTTAAGTCCTATCCCGCCTTTCTCTCTTGCCTCTAGATTCCGGTTTCCCCTCCCACACCCACCTTCTTGGCTACTTTGCTGTACTATTTGGACAATAAAGTCATCTTTGCCACTGAGACATTTAGGGTCTTAGCTCTTTAATTCACCCATACATTTCACTGCCCTGCTATTCTCAAGCTCTGTCTCCACTCCATCTCCCACCTAGCCTATTCCACTGTATTAAAGCACACCTATGTTCTATCCTGGACAAGATTTTCTACATTGCTTAAATCACTACTACACTTCCCCAGTATGCTCTTGTAAAACTACTCCACATTACATACCTGTCTCACTGATTTTTTCTTGAGCAATTTCTCCTTGACCTGGACCAGCCCACTCTGTTTGCTCTTGCTATACTCAAGCTCACTCCACTCCCTACCCTACCCCCATTCCCATCCCCTTCATCAATTGCATTTATTCTCGCCATAACTCCTCCCCCCACTCCATCATCACTGATGACATTCAAACATCCAGGAAGAGTTAATACTTCTATCTCTCTCTCTCATCCAATAATCTAACCAGTCAACCCTTTGAATAATCTCATATTACCATACCTCCCATATTTCCTATCCATACTACTTACTAATACATCTAAACTATCACTAAAAAGTAACAACTCAGAAAACTTCACCTTATCCAATATGCTTTCCATCCATATACCTATCTCATTGCTTTGTCCCCTTGCCATTTTACTATACCTCTTATTTTAACTAACATCCTTAAGCACTGCTTCTATACCTCAAAAATCACATCCACAACTGCTAGACAATCCCCAGCCCTCTCCAGTTACTCGGATATCTCCCCTAGCCTGTATACGCTTGACATACTTCTACATAGAAAAATAAAACTAATTTTCTTCCATAAAAGCATGCACAACCATATAGCTATCTCCAGTCACTTAAAAAGAAACCCTCCACCTATAAATTACCTGCTCAAGCAAACTAACATATTCTTATGCGGCGATATCCACCCAATCCCTGCATGCAGCCCCTTGAATGACAACCTCCCTAGTCCACATAAATCACTTAATTTCACAACAATCAACAACTCAAAAGTATCAGAAACAAAATACCACAATTTTATGCCTGGATATCCTTGAATAAACCAGACATATTAGCTGCAACTGAAACTTGGCTAAAACCCTGCAAAAAAGACTCAGAAATCCTCCCCCTTGGGTACTCCTGTCTACAGGCTGACAGACCCAGTAAAAAAAGAGGAGGCGTGGCTATACTCTTTACCATATCCTCACCATTGTCCCATACTCCAATCCTATTCCTCAACTCTCTACAGCCGAGATACTCATATCACTTCTCAACTGAACAACTCTAAGTATCTCTGCATTATAGCCATATAGATCCCCCGTAATAACATTCCCCTTTTTGGAGATATTATTGCCTGGATATCAAACAACATAAATAATGAGACAATTATCCTAGGTGATGTTAACATAAACTGACTAGCTTTCTCAGGTCACTCCCCACCATTTAATATCAACCTCTTCACTTTACACAGCTAAAAACAGATACAACTAGACTCAACAGAAATAAAGACAGTGGATCGGTTTTTGACTGGATACTAGTCTTTGACCCATACAAAATTTTAGCAGCAGGCACATTTCCCTGCAACATTAGTGACCACCTACCAGCCTTTATACTATGTAAAACCAACTGAATACTATCCCAACACCAATGCAAACAAACTAGAAATTTCAGCAACTTTAAACCTATAACTCTTAATGGAACCCTGAGAAACATCAATTGGAATACACTAAAGATCCTGCACCTTGATGAGGTTGTTGAGCTCTTTAACTCTACATTCCTGAACACTTTAAACAAGCTAGCCCCAGTAAGACAAAAAAGAGTTAAAACCAATCACGCCATATGGCTTTCCAGAGCCACCAAGCAAATTATGACTGCCAGGGAGAAAATATGGAAACAATGGCAAAAGTACAAGCTTTCCACTGATCTCCTACCATTTAGACAGCTCTGTAATCAAGCTAAGTGCTTAATAATTAATGACAGAAAACCAAATTATTTAAGCCTCCAAAAAAATCACAAACATAATCTAAAGAAATTTTGGAGCTCCATCTCATCTCTAATCAATGCTGGTGCCAGTAACAATCCCTGCTTATTCCCAGAGAAAACTGCCAGTGAAATAGCCATGCTCTTTAACACATTTCATTGACACAATAGCTAAATGTACTACTACCTTCCACAAACTACATCTAATACTAGCCTTACCCCATTATCACCCCCCTCACATGATACCACAACCCCCTCCCTACTCACCTTTTCTTCCTCTCCATAACCATCACTATTATAACTAAACTTCTTCAAAAACTCAAACCTGACAACTTTCCCCCAGAATACCTCCAAATGACAGCTAGATCCATTGCCTAATTCATAAACATACTTCTCAATAGATCCCTCCAAGAGTCCTATGCTCCTACTATCTGGAAAAAAAGCATATATTCTTTCTATCCATAAAGGTGGCAACAATACAGACATCTCTAACTTTCAACCCATTGCTATTCTCTCCTCCATCTCCAAAATCCTACAAAAATGTATCCATTATCAACTTTTAGACTGCCTACTATTAAACCAACTCCTCTCCCAAATGCAATATGGGTTTAGGCCAGGTCATAGTACAACCACTACTCTCATTTCCTTTATGGATATAGTCAATCAATCTAGAAATGCTGGTAAATTTGCATTCTCACTCTTTCTTGACCTCTCAAAAGCTTTTGATATGGTCTCCCACCCTCTACTCCTCAGCAAACCCTCCAATCTAGGTATCTTCCTCCCAACCCTAAACTGGTTCACCAAATAACTAAATAACAGACAACACTCTACTAGATGGCTCATCTCTTTCTCTCCATTTCTTGAGTCTTCCACTGGAGTTCCCCAGGGCTCTGTCTTAGGACCTCTTCTTTTCAGTACTTTTATAAATGACTTCCACTCCACTCTTAAAAATGGATCTGTTGTTCAATATGCAGACAATTCAACTATTATTTGCTCTGCTAAATCAGCAACAGACCTTCTGCATATAACCTAATATGTCTTTACTGATACTGAAATGTGGATGGCCAATAATCATCTAGCCCTAAATCCCAACAAAACCAAATTGCTACTATTTACTCCCAAAAAAAACATCTCTGTTCACAAGACTGATTTCATCATTCAAACTCAAAACAACACCACCATAGAAGTTGTCTCCCACACTAAATTATTAGGAGTTATTCTAGATAAAAAAACCTGACATTTGACCTCCATATCCACAATAATATAAAAAATAAACAAAAAAATAGGTACACTTTATAGATATAAACACTTTCTTAACTGCTCCACTAAATGTACCATTGCTTGAACCTTTCTTTTACCTTATCTCCTGTATGGTGCTTCTCTTCTCACTAGTATCCAGTCCTGCCTAAAAATGAAGCTTAAATCTTGTTACAACAAGGTCAGCAAGTTTGCTATAAATGCAAAATACTCTTCCCATCACTGCATCTCCCTACAATCACTTAACTGGCTCAAACGCCTACATTATCTAACCTACCTACAACTTATCACAGGACACAAACTCATTTACAAACCCTCAGAAAGCCCAGCCCTTTCTTCTATTTTAACCTTTTACCACCCTAATAGGCCACTCAGATCTGAAAAACAAATGCTTTTGCAAGGAGATAAGCCTAAACTCCCAGCTGGAGACATGGTTTATTCCTTCACAGTGGCCAAACTATGGAACTCTTTCCCTGCAGATATTAGAACCTCCAGCAACATCTCCTCCTTCAAAATATCTCTGCAGCAGCACCTCTCCACTCTTTGGCAATGCAGAAGTCTCATTTCTCATCCATCTATAACCTGATTCCCCACACCTACACTCATATTCACCTTAACTTACATCCTCACCACTCAGATCCTCTTTTATCTCCACTTAAAACACTAACATGTTATCTACCCATGCCTAGCTATCCGTGTATACCTTACTTTGTATCAAGTAATAAAACAACTTCACACTTCCCTGCACTATTGTGCTGGCTGATACTCTTACACCACCTTGTAAATAGGTCCATATGACAGCTTCCATCTCTATTTTATCTCTAAATGTATAAGACATAATCAAATGTATGATTACTTACTTAGTATGTATCTTTAAACTTCAGTAATCTGTAAATATTGTATGAGTACATGCTTCCTTTTCTGTTTTGTATAATACTGTCTGTTTCTGTAAAATACTGCCTGTATTTACTAACTTTTTTGAGTTCTATGTACTTTTATACTAACTACCTTGTGGAGCTTTTCTCCCCAGGCCTCCAGTGAAAATGGGCTCTTTGGGCCCAGTGGACTTTCCCGGTAAACTAATGCCAATAAATAATAATAAATAAAATATTGACTTTGAACTTTTGGAATAATGCTAACGGAGTGCCTCCTGCTAGTGGGTGACTGTAGCTGTACATTTACCAATTTGTTTACTTTTATTCCATATTTGAATTGAACTGAAACTACTGAGAGAAGTTCAGCACAGGAATCCAAATTAACCCTCCCATCTTCTCAATGATTTTTTACTCCTTGGGCGGCGCAGTGGTGCAGCGGTTAATGTTGTCACCTCACAGCAACAGGTTCTCCGGTTTGATTCTCGGCTGGGGTGCCTTCTGTGTGGAGTTTGCATGTTCTCCCTGTGTTCACGTGGGTTTCCTCCAGGTACTCCAGTTTCCTCCCACATTCTAAAGACATGCATCTGGAACATTTCTACCCAGGCCTTTGCCGAAAACAGGCTCTGTGGAACCTAGTTGGACTTTCCTGGTCAATAAATAAAATTTTAATCCTTCTTTTCCACTGAATTTGAAGTCATTACATACGTAAGGTCTCCTGCCATTCTTTGTAAAGTAGAGCCAGTAGTCAGTGTATCACTTTGGTGTCTGTCAACAAAAATTTTCTATTATGCCACAAATTATATTTTTGCAGTATGTACAATATTCTAAATAGCAATGCAATGGGAAGTCATAGGAGTTCATCAAAATGAACAATGCCAGTTGTTTACATGTATGTGCTCATTGTAAACTGATCATTAACTATAGCAAAAGGTCCTGCTCCATAACACTAAAATAGCTCTGATTTCAGTGAAGAAAAAACAAAAGCTGTAGCCACCTCTTTCTTCACAGTACTTGTTGTTGTTGTGTCTTTCGGCTTTTCCCAGTTAGGGATCGCCACAGCAGAACTCCGCTCCGCTAATGATTGGCAGTAGATTTTTACGTGCCAAGTTGCCAGCTCTGACACACAACCTTCAACGAAGGTATGCCCATTCATGCATGTCTCCACACAGAAGACGCTTTAGCTGAGAATCAAACAGGACAACATCTTACTGTGAGGCAACAACGCTACCGCAGCACCACCACTGTCAAATAAATAAGTGGCAGTTAAGTACATTAAATTGATGTTATGCACAAACATCAGCATGCATATGATGAATGCGTGCCAAGTAGAAACAGCACATCACTAAATTGCCACCAGGCACAAGAAAAGATTAAGAAAAAGGAAGTTAATTAATACAAAGCAATTGTTTTCAAAAGGTAAGAATTTTCCTTTTATAAATAATGTTAGTACATAATAACAATAACTCAGTCATCAAAAGAATGTCATTGTGCAATAGCAATAATTCCCTTCTGGCTATGCATGTTGCAGGTTTATCCACATTTGGCTTTGTTTGGGATTAAACTATACAAGGTATGGCTAAACCCTGTATCGTTCAGATCTATATATGAGTTATTGCTTAATTATATAATATGGTTCTATAAAACATTTTCCTTTCTGCCTGTTCCTTTTCCAGTGTATTAAAGCATTTCATCATTACTAGTTAATATGCATCAATTGTCCTAATCTGAGTTTCCACATTTAATGCTATTAAACCAGTTATGAGTTACTCTGCAGGCAGAACACACCGTTTTTCATTTTCTTATTAGTCAGTGAATGTCATCTTCCAGATGCTAAACCATTTCTCTGTTCTAGCATTTAAATTGATATATTTTATAATAAAAATGAAAAGCTTATAAACCTTTTGTTTAAAGAAGATAAGATTTTCTCAATTTAATGTGTCACAGTGTTTCATTACATGCATATTTTAAAATAGGGTACAAATCACAGAGCTGTACGATGTGATGCAGTCTTTTTGTTTACCATAGTGATGCTTCTGCAATCTGCTTTCATCAGGGATTCATACCCAATTGTTACCATTTAAGACATTACACTGGTCAGTGCCTGTGCACAGAAAAAAATACATCTCATTCATTATTTTGTATTCACATGTCCTTGTTTACCACAACCTTTATTACCTTTTTATTACATCTCTTCTAAGGTTTAAGAACATAGACTTGTTAATGTCTCTACCTAGCATCACTTGCTTGTCATAAAACTGTACAGCAGCAGACATCAGAGACAGGCTATTTAAATTAAAAAATAAACAAAGTTAAAATTACAGATTATTGCATAATTATACCATGACCCCCCATTAATATTCCAAAACATGCATGCTGATTGGCCAGCGTGCACGTTGTAAATCGACTTATACTAATGAAAAAAGGTTTGGTCGCCCGGACTTTTTCCATTAGTATAAGTCTCTTTTAAAACAATGTCTCGCTACATATAAAGAGTTTAACATAGCGACACAGGTTTAAAAAAAGCAACGGAGATCTCCGTTGCTTTTTTTGAAACCTGTCTCGCTATGTTAAATGGGTTTAACATAGCGAGACAGCTTTAAAATAAGCAACGGACATCTCTGTTGCTTATTTTAAAGCCGTCTCGCTATGTTAAGCCCATTTAACATAGCAAAACAGTAAAAAGCAATGGAGATCTTGCTTTCTCCGTTGCTTTTGGCCACAGCTCTGATGTACTGCGTAGGCATGCGCAGTACATCAGAACTGCCGCGGATACCAGCCAGCTGCGGAAGGGCAGCAAAGAGACATTATACAATGCCATTATTTAAGAAAAGTAATTATTTCTTTTCTTAAATAATGTCATAGTATAATAGCAATAACCCACTTCTGGGTGTGGGTAATGTGGGATTTACCAACAGTTGTCTTTGTTTGGTCCCTCGGGCTTCACCCTCAGGACCAAACCATGCCAACCGTGGGTAAATCCCACATTACCCACACCCAGGCGTGGGTTATTGCTATATTATTGATACCATAGTAGTCTGAAAGATGTTTACAGTAATTTCATGTCAGCCAATGAGACGTCAAGCAACTAGACACTCCATAAAAACACTGTGAGCGTATAAGTCATCAAGAAATGTCAATCAAATGTCATTTATTAGGTCATAACAGTTTAAGTATTTATACAACCATATGGAGATATATGGAACTACAGCAATTTTAAAAAACGTATTCATTTGCAATAATGTGGTCACATTTAAAAGAGAAATAATATATTTAACACATTTGAAATGCTTTCAAATACCTAAGCTTTAAAACAGATTTTTAGTTAATAACTTAAGTCCTGTAGCCTTAGTGTTTCAGCTGCCACATAGTTTTACACTGTAAAAGATAACTTTGTATTATCGCCACCAAGTTTATTGTCAGTTACTACTTGCATGTCTTGGAATTTCAATCGCCAGGATTCAAGCCTAGTGCCACACAGAGAGAATGCACTATTGTGTCTCGTACACATAAATAAGCAAGTAGACATGCTACTCAGCTAATAAGTGAATTTCCCTTCAGGGAGAGCTTATGAGGCAGGATAGAACATTGCATCATCGCCTCAGTGATGTAGAAGAAGGCATATGCAATAGGAAAGGCAGTGGTCTCAGGCTGCTTTGAGTGAGGCTTATGAAGATGCTTTCATGGCCATCTCAGATAGTGTGAAATGGCAGCTGCTAGGCACCATGTACCACTGACATATGTGCTATCTGATGCCCAGCCAGCTGGTCACTAAACTGATTCCATTAAAGGAAGAGAAATGGGGGTATAGGAAAGCAGGAAGGAGGGAATATGGTAAGACCAAGCAGAGTCCACACAGAAGGAAACCATTCAAGGATGTGCAGGTAGGGAACAAGAAGAGAAAAATCACTGAAATAGAAAAAAAATTACAGACATTACAGATGCCAATTTAAGTTCATTACCTGAATGAATAAAAACAAAACAATATGTAGACAAGAAAACACTGAGTGCATTGGAAAAGGAAGCAAAAGCTGAAAATATTAAGAAATAAAGAAAAAGTCCACAGGTATATGACACATTAAAGAGAGAGGAATGGATCCAAGTGAAGAAGTGAGACCTACTATGGTACAGTCTATAAGCAAAAAAGTAATTAATGTTAAATAATAATCATAAAGCGAAGTCAAAAATATTTGAAAATATGTATTGGCAAAAGTACCCAGATATGGTAAATACTACAAAAAAAGAGACTAGCACAGAAATCTAATGTAGTGATAAGTCAGCAGATTGATGCAAAAATGGAGGAAATTGAAAATTAAGTGACAAATCAGTTACAAAGTAAAGGATATGAAAGGGAATCCCAGATACAAATCAGTCACTTCAGGATGGTGGTTTATTAAAACAGGTACAGCCTTAGGATGTGATAGAGGAAGCAGAGGTGTGCAGTAGTAGAGAAAATCACTTGTTAATTCAGTTAAATGTTGAAAGCAGTACAGATGTTACACAAAACTAAATGTCAAAGTCAAGATTTTTCCACACAGATCAAGAAATAGCAGGAAACACAAACTGTGGAAAAAAATCTCTCAGTCAGGAAGACAATAATTTAAGAGAAGACCTGTTGATTTTGATAAAAATGGATAAATATAATAATATGCACGAGAAAAAGAGACTGCCAAAAGTTAATAATACACGAATTGTCAAAAATGAATAAGCCAAATTAACACATTAGAACTATAAAGAGAGATGCACACGATATAACAAAAATTAACAGAATACATTATTGTACAGTGAAACTAATAACAGACAAGGTATTACCAAGAAAGCATAAACTAGTAATGGAAAATAAAGGGGAAAATAAATCCCTGCCATGGAAACACTAACCAGAAATGCGTTAAGCAGTTAAGAAAAGAACTGTCACTATTGGAAGATTACAGAAAAGGAAATCAGTATAAAACATATTAGTAAACTGAATGAGCTAAAACAAAAATACATCATCAAAACAGATCAGGATTTCAGTTATACCATCTCTAACAATAAATTAAAAACTCCTGTGCAGCCTGAAAAACTTAAGAGATACACTATGAAATATAAAGAAAGATTAGACAGTTTAGGGATGACCCAAAGAAATTCTACAGGGAGCTAGAATAGAAAACAGCAATAGTTGAGATAGTACCAAGAACAGAGGAAATTCATAAATTCATAGGTATACATATATATATATATATATATATATATATATATATATATATATATATATATATGCTAGAGACCAGTGTTTATTAGGAGAGGGTGGTTTATCTAGAAAGATTCTAGAAGTTATGTGCGGGGGGTATGTTGCTTTGGGCATTATTGCCTGCCTCTGTCTAGCACAGACATGGGGGCTAGACATGGAATGAATTTCCAATTTCCCATCCATTGGTCAAGATTATTCTTAAATAAAGTTAGGAATGGACTGTGTTTTACATGGATAGTGAGCCTGTTCCAGAGCATGGGGATCCTATGAGACACATATCTGTCTCGCCAACATGTCTTATTTATGTCACAAAATTTTAATCCTTGAATCTTGTGGTTCTGATGCTGTTCATTTTGTAGATCTGCATACGGTCCATCAGAGACAGATCTGAGAATGCCTTGTATGCCAGGCATAGATCACCTCTCAGTAACCTGTAGGAGACAGAGTATAGAAACAAGGCTTTAAAGCAATCCATATAGTAAAATATGTTTATGCCCTGCATTCTCCTGGTAAGGAATTTTTGTGGGCTTTGCAACTGTTGCATATGTCTGGTCAGGCACTTGCAGAAGGGGGCATTTTACTCAGTGATGTGTTTGAGAAGGGACAAATACAGTGGCACTATGACTTCTTTGGACATGAATGCCATGCCCTTACTTCTAAGTCAGGTTACATAGAATGATTTTCATACTGCCTTGACTACGTGCCAGTCAAAAGCCAGATTACTGACTACATATGTTCCCAGATCCCTGACTGCCAGTTCAACTCTTAAGGGCCTCTTATTGATAGAGTAGTTAGCTTGGGTGGCAATTTTCTCAAAAGGCACTATAATGCATTTCTTGGCATTGAGTTTTAGTCCATGACTTTGGCACCAGTCAATTGTCTGTGTTAGCCCCTCTTTTAAGATGTTTGTGTCATGAGGGATTCTATGATTGCTGCCAATTGGGAGTAATCGTCAAACTTGGTCAGCCAAAGGCCCTTGACATTAGCCTCTACCTTCAAGACGTAGACGAAAAACAGAAGCAGTCCCAGCAAAGAGCCCTGAGATACTCTGCTGGTGACTTGTCTCTTAGTGGAGGAGGTATCACCAGTCCTGACTTCCTGGGTCCTGTCTGTGAGACAGCTGGCAATCCAGAGAGTTATGTAGGAATTTATGCCCAATTCAGTGAGTTTATCAACTATATCTGAGTAGGATATCATATTGAATGCCTTAGCCAGGTACAGGTAGGTGGTATACACTGTTTCCCCCACTTCCATTGCCTTGATGACCTTCTCAAACAAGTCCAACAGGGTTAGTAGGCATGACCTTCCCTTGACAACGCTAAACTGGGTAGGGTCCAGTGTCTGAAGGATTCCTATGCCTTTGTTGATCATTTCCATGACAATTCATTCTATGGCTTTGCATATCCAGGGTCAGTTGATGGTCTACCTTTGTGAAATGGGATAACCATTGCAGTCCTACATTCTTGTGGTACCTGTGATGTAATTACTTGAATGCATGCATAACTTGAGGCTGTAGTTGAAAAGTGACTGAAGTAGCCCTGATAGGGCATGTTACAAGATATTTAGGCAGCATCCTGGGATATTGTCAGGGCACATTGAGCCTTAGCAAGCCCCACCAGGACCTGCTTCCTGTTAATATTGGTGGGGGAGTTATGTTAGTAAATATTTCATCGAGGGAGGTGGGGGGAGTGGGGAATAAATTTGTCAGACAGCAAATTCACTATGTTGTTCTGATTAGTGAATGTGGCACCACTGACCACCAGTTGGGCAGACTAATATGTGCTGCCTTTGAAGTTACAGTCATAGCTGTAGAAGGTCTTGTGGTTGTCTTCAGCCTTTGAGGCTATCTTGACATCATTATTGGCCTTGTTGGACTTAATTAGTCATCTTAGTTTCCTGATTTAGTCTAATTAGAGAGCTCCTACCATCATGGGAGTTGCTCTTCTTGATTTTAGCCATGACTTTTTTTTTTCCTTTTGTTATATAGCCTGTTAATGTTAGGATCTCACTATTGTGGTTTATTTTTAGAGTTTGTTTTCGGCTTATTTCTAGTAGGTACAGCAGCCTCTATACAGCCATTTACACAGTTGTACAGGGTTTCTGTGTACAATTCAGCATAGGTTGTTGCGAACTTGGGGTTTGTAGGGCCACTGAACATTGAGAAACTATTGCTTTATAAGATGTAGTTTTCTTTTGAATAGTTCCTCTGGGTTTTTGGGGGCTACCAAGTTGATTTTTATTTAGAAGGAGACAGCTTTGTCATCTGACTTCAGCGGGAAGGACCCATTTTGGTGAGTACCAGATCCAGTATGTTTAAACCTCTAGTGGGTATGTCCACTATCTGGTCAAGGGTATTTGTGTTAATAAAGTACAGGAATCATTGTGCCTGTGAGTATGAAGCAGTGTATGTTTTCCAGTATAGATAGATAAAGTTTCCCATGGATAGGGTATTTGGTTTAATGGTGAGTCTCTCCAGTAGGTCTAGGTATGAACTATGGGATTTAAGGAACATAGAGGATGACCTATAGCTTTCTAGGATATGCTATGGGACTTTGTCTATGATGATTTTCACATTGATAAATTCCAGGGCTTCATCCCATTTAACCTATGTATAGTTATGCTTGTTGCGAATAGAGATTGAGTCTCCTCCACCTTTTGTCCTTGGCTGTACAACTGATGGTTCAAATGTGGAAAGCAATGAAGCTTTGCACTGCCATAGTACTTTCTGTGGATTTAAACCATGTCTTAGTAATGGCACAGATTCCTACATTCTCCAGGGTGAGGAGAACTTGTAAGGTGTGGAGTTTCTTGTTTAGGCTCCTAGAATTGAGCAGTAACACCTTTAGGTATATTTTGGCTTTATTTGATATATCAGTAGGCTTGTCAATTTGGCATTGCTTAAAAAAGGCTTGAAGGAGAAGGATAAAGTTGTATCCAATATTCAGAAGCCCAGGGGAGACAGGTGCAAAGCACAACGCAACAAGGTTTGTTAGCCATGTCCTCCTGTGATGACAAATACTGAATCCTCCTGGAAAGAAACCAGAAACTAAACTGACTATTGAAGTCAGTCATCTTTTGTTTGTACTGTGGTATCATCCTTGGTGAAGGTAGAATGCTGCTCAATGCAAGGCACATACCTGCCTGAGACATGTATTCAGAGAGATCAACAATATTTATTTTCACATTTTCTAGAGAACTAAATCTCAGGTCATTAACTCCCACATGGATTATGACAGAATCATAATAGTACCTGTGGTGTAGTGACTTGAGTGCATGCATAACTTGGTGAATCATGGCTCCAGATAACCAATTAACAATGATCTTCTTCTTGTTCAGTCTGATGAATATGGCATCTGTGTGTCATACAATGGAGTCCCCTATGACAAGAGTCCTGAGTAATGTTCTGGCATGCCTTATTGGCTTTGTTCCTAGGGCTCTAGTGGGTAGAGGCATACGTGTGGTGTTTGGTGTTACTTTTGGTGAGTGCTTTACAGATTTCTAAAGATAAGTGTTACCATTTAGAGGTTTAAGAGGTCTTTGAAGGTTTGGGGAGATTGCTTTTTAGTGCCTCAGCATATATGTGTGTGTGGTGGACAGTCTGTATGATGGATGTAGTTTGTGTGTTATAGACAACCTTGTTTGTACATGAAATTTTTGCCTCCAGTGAAATTGTGTATGTGTGTTTCTCATGTACTGTGTTTGCTTCTTTAGGAATTAAATGGCTGTCTATTTGCATAAGACAATTGTTACATTGTCTCAAGATGGCTATATCGGGCCTATATTAAATATTTGAACGCTTAAACGTTCGAATCACTAAAGATCAAACTTTAGTGATCAAATGCTTAAATGTTCGGCTATCTTAAAAAAAAATTAAAAAAAAAACAAAATGTAAAGTGTTTAGGCAGGGGGTCAAGTCCCCCTGCACCCCCACACCCCCGCTACTTAAATATACCAACTCCGAGATCGCACTTCAGTGCACTACAGTGCAGAAATGGAAAAATTCCATTTCCTACACTGTAGCGCAATCTCAGAGTTGGTATATTTAAGTAGTGGGGGGTGTGGGGGTGCAGCCCCCACATGGTGGGTGCAGGGGGGCTTGCCTCCCTGCTTACACCCTTTAGTTTTTCTTTTTTTTTTTCTTTTTTATTTATTTTTTTTTTTTTAAATATTCAAACATTATAGCGTTTGATCACTAAAGTTCGAATATTTAATATAGACCCACTACATCTACCAAGCTGGCTAAAAAGCATTTGAAAATTGCATATCCATGTTCCCTGGACCTGTATTTGTGTGGGCTACTGTAGGTTATGAACTGGGTTATATAGAGGTATCCTTGTGGTGGACTCTGGGGTTTGGCATTAGACTAGGTTAGATTATGCAAAGATTTGATAGCAGTGCTGTTTAATGTGCAGACTAGCTGTCCTAAGCTTGTTTCTGAGTAATGGCTTTGTTTTAGCCACACTAAATTTGAGGTTTCAGTTCTAAGGCAAGTTTTATAGATAGAATTTACTTTCTATACATTTGTATCTGTACAAGAAACTACTAAACTCTTGATATAATAACATCAAGAAAGGTTGTTTGTGAGTGCAGTTCTTCAATAAAACAACTTAAACTACCTTGACAAGGCTGTTTCAAGTATAAGAGACCTTTAGAATGATTCAAAGGCAAAACCAACAAGTAAATTAAAAATAAAGCAGTAGCACTCAAAACAGTTAACTGGAATGGAAAACAATAAAATAATTCTCTTGTCTACCAAGGATGGAGCAGGATTAACTCAGGACCCCCACAGAGTGTGCCAAAGGTGCCAAGCAGAAGGGAGCCCTGGGAAAATGAGCAGGAGACAATTTGTAGTAAGGGAAGTTTACGGATATATGGAAAACAATTGGTGGGAAAGTACTTAAATAGGTTATACAACAGACAATAGCAATGAAAGTGGGGGGAACGGAGGGACTTCAGCAGTCAGAGTATCATAAGGGGTAGAAGCCAGAGACACAGCCTTTTAGAACTACCAGAGAAAGGTGGGAGAGTTGGGGAAAAATTAAAATTAGATCTCTTGTTCTACGGATAGAATTTCAGAAACATTTAGCTTAATGTCTCAGTGGAGGGTGGGATAGACTCAAAGAACAAATATTCAATGATTCAAGATTCAAAGTAAACTTTATTGTCATTTAGGACCACACAAGTGTAGCCTAAATGAAATTTTGTGCATCAGCTCCTTCTTGAGATTACAAACATAAAGTAAAACAACACATACAAGTAAAAGAATGAACATAACTAACATATACAATCCTACTCCCAGTATAAAAAAGATCAGAAAATTTTCCAACACTTGAATACAGAATAAGTATACCCTCCCCTAAGTTATAGTAACTGCCACATTTAAATAAAAGACACATTACAGATTGCATATTGGCAAGTCTTCTGTCTAATATTGCACTTGATAGGGATAAAATAAATAAACATTGCAGGGGGAAATCCAGCAGCAACATAAACAGAAAGGTACTGGAATGCAACTTTAAGTAGGCATATACAGCTATAAAAAGTATTGAAGCACAAATCCTGGAGCACAATTCACAATACTGCCACTACTACAATCCTAACATGGACTAAGGTACCAGATTATGCAGATATTTACCTGTAACACTGTAATAAATGACTAAATTAAGCTAAAATCTGGAAGCAAATCACAGTCCTGACACAACTGTGAAATAAGCTGTGAGACTAACTGTGTCCCCAGATTGGATTCATAATTCAAAAGAAAATTTCTGGAGAAATATATATGAGGACCCAGTTGAGCACAAACAAGGAGGATGAGTGGATAAACGAAGTAAAATTAACAATTAAGAGACTCTGATATAGGAGACATGAATTGGAATGAAATAACTTCTACTGAGATACAAATAAAATTAAGAAAGTTTCCCAGCTGGAAAATGTCTGATCCAGATGCTGTACCTAACATTTGGTTAAAAGTATTGCCAGCTTTGCACTGTGATTTAGCCTTGCATAAAAACTGCTTATATGTGCACCCTGAAATGGCACTGCAATGGCACACAGTCAGAAAAAACATACTCATACTTAAAAGTGAACCTGCACTTCACCCTAAGAATTATCAGCCAGTATCAAATATCAAAGACTGAATCAAAACTGATTTCATGATCTTTAATTATACCCTGACTTGGGAATGGGGTCCATTCCTATCATAATATGCACTAACCTAAGCACTTGGAGAAATTAAACCAAACAAAAGGGCAAGTTGTGATTCATTCTTATAATACAATAAATGTGACTTTGAATTGCATCAGTTAATGCACATTAGCACTACAACAGAGCGTGAAGCATTTACATAACTGGACTGCATACATAAGGAGCAGAGGAGTACTAGATGGGGCATACGCCCCCCTTGTGAAACTGTGTGCTCCCTGAGTTCCTCAGTCCCCTGGACTACTACATATTACAACTCCAGTGACTTCTATGTCATGCAAATGTGTCTTTCCTGTGCATAAGGTGTCTACTTACACATCTTTCCTGTACATCAGGAGTTCAGGCAAGTACAGTCTGCCCTTAGCTCACACAAAACATGTGTTTCCCCTTCAATGTCAGGAGACCAAGTTGGCTAAGGAGAACAGCAGCACAGGTTTTATGAAATGTGGACTTGACTTTATGAAGGTAGAGAACAGCACAGCAAGTAAGTGGACCGGAGAGGTATGTGTGTGTGTGTGTGTGTGTGTGTGTGTGTGTGTGTGTGTGTGTGTGTGTGTGTGTGTGTGTGTAAAATTCTCCACTGAAGATCTAGCAGTAGGCAAATGGAGTTAGGAAGAATCAAGCCCTATATCTATACCTACAAAATACAGCTAATTAAGAACTCAGAGCTCCAATCCTCCACACCAACTGCCAGACCTCCATTAATTTATATATTTTTTGGTTTACCTTCATATTGTCGGAACTGACAATATCGACTGCGCATTTGGGTGAACCAAATGTGCAAATTTCAAACTTCGACATTCTCGGAAGTTCGAAAGTCAGCAAATTGAACAGCTGATTCACTGACTTTCGAACTAAAATGTCAAAGACACATCATAATGAAGGGGGGCAAGCCCCCATGCACCCCCCACACACCCCTACTTTAATATACCAACTCCGAGATTGCACTACAGTGGGGAAGGGATCATTTTCCAATCCCCGCTATAGTGCAAACTTCACCCACAATGTCGAATCTGCAATGAGCAAATGTCAATGTGCATTCACCCATTGCACATTCGGACAATTTTATTTCGAGGTTTTGCAACTTTGAAAACCTCATTTCGCACAAAGTGGATTTGCACGAGTGCATAACACACTTATGAAGGTAAACCTATTTTTTGGGGGGGGTTGGGGGTTCACTGATGTTTTCAGTCAGTCAATATCACTCATTAATAACAATGCCCTAAGCAAACAATCAGTCATGTGGGATTTGGGCAACCAGGTTGATAGCAACCTGACTTTTGGCCACCATGTTGCTTCCGTTGTACGGAAAGCTTTCTACATGGCCCACCTCATAAGTAAGGGTATCTCATCCAGGGACAAGGAGGGCATAACATCCCTGTAGTCTTCCCTTATAAGGCCCATTATTGAGTACAATCCCTGGTTCAGCATATACCTTACAAAGCACATGCAGCAGCTGGAGAAACCACCAAGGTTCCTCACCAGGAGAATCCAGGGCCTCAAAAATCTGCCATAAACAGATAGGCTAAAAGCACTATGCCTGTACTCAGTTTCATACAAACTCCTCAGAGGTGACCTCTGTCTGACATACAAGGTGATCTCAGACACTGCCTTGATGGGGCTGCTGCATATCCTCAAGTCAAGCTCCACTGGAGTAACCCACACGAGCAGCCTCAACCTGGTCTGTGATATCAATAGGACTTGTTGGCAGGACAGATTTGTGTCCCAAAGATTACCCCATCTATGGAATAGACTCCCTCTCCATGTCAAGCAGAGTACCACTTTACCCCTTTTTAAGTGCAACCTGGATAACTGGATGGGAGACAGAAAATACATCCCTGGGATTCCACCCATGTCCCTGCTGGACAGAAGCATCGGGTGCTGACTTGTCTATGCATGGGCTAAACTCCTGGCTAGGCTTATAAGGGTTTCAGGGTCAATAGCCTAGTACCTTTTTATGATCCTATAAAAATTTCATAGTTCTTATTGTTTGCAAAATGTATAACCATGCAACACATGTTAACCTTTTAAGTGAACGAGAGTTGTTTGGAACTTAAGGATCTGAGATGTTAATGAACTGTTTTCTTTAGTCAAAACTGAGCAGTTTCCATTCTTCCACCTCCATTTACCTACAGTGTGACTGTGAGCAAGTCACTCAGACAGTACTATTGGGTAACTCCCAAAAAGGGATACTTTCTCCAGTGGGTTTACCTGGTTAACAAGTAGATAAGAAAAGTATTTAAAATGTGTCACTTTTTTTTTATTTTTGACTTTGTCCAAAATTATTGAACCAAGAAATTGAGAAATATTTTGGTTTGCTCTTGTAAAATCTGTGGCTTTCTGGCAAATTGTTATTGGTTACATATGAGTTTCAGACTTTGTGTCCTTCCTAAAATGTTTGCTAATTCAACTTTCTAAGTACATAAGAGGGAGATTTAAAATATGTTCCTTATTGTTGGGGCTTTGTCTCTGATTCTTAAGGTTGGGAAGGCATGGGGTATGCAGGGTGGGGATGCACTGAGCAGTGAGCTGAAATAAACTTCTTGGTCATTATTTTTTCATTGATTTTATCACAAACAAACATCTGAATGTACATAGTTGTGCAAAAGTCTGTAACTGATGGTCGTGTGTGTGTGTGTGTGTGTGTGTGTGTGTGTGTGTGTGTGTGTGTGTGTGTGTGTGTGTGTATGTGTGTGTGTGTGTGTGTGTGTGGATATGGATATGTGTGCTTTGTATTCTGCATCCCATAGTAGTTAAGATGTAAAGAAAGGAATTCATTGTAGTAAAGAGGGGCTTCATCATATGTGAATTTAAGATCCTTGGTTTCCTTGTTAGGTTGCCTGTTGACAGTGTGCTTATTTGGCTGTGAATAAACTGCACATCATGAGGTTTACATGTTTAATGTTAAAATGTTAACAGTGTTTTATAGTAACCGGAGAGAGACAGACAAGTAATCAGATATCTCGGGGAGGTTGGTCCATTTATTTATTTATTTATTTATTTATTTATTTACATTTGTTGACCAGGAGTGTCCAACTGGACGTAGGTCCATTTTCAGTGGAGGCCCGGGGAGAAAAGCTCCACAGTTAAAATAAACAGACAGTAGTTACATTGGATTACATAGCGATTAACAATTTACATAGCAATTACTTACAACATATTTACAGATAAAGAACATAGTACATCAGTAGACAGCTAGAATCTTTATCTGTGAAGTACATAACAGACGTTAACAAATGTTACAATAAGGAGTACCTCCTGTATAATAAGTACTAGGCTTATGAGCATCTGAGCTTGCTATAATCAAGGTAGTTAATGGAGTGGAAAGAAAGGTAGTGGTTGGATAGGGTGGGTGATATTACTCTGCCTAGTGTCCCATTTGACCATGATCTAGCTCTGGTTTTATTGTTCAGAAACTGTACAGGACAGGATTGTTCAGCCTCATACATATGCCCTATCTTTTTTGTTTTACTATCTTTTAAATTAGATAAAAAGGCAACTCAGGAGTGCTGCCTACTTAAGTGACTTGCTCAAAAATCACAAGAGTAGGCAAATAGAGGTAGAAGGAATCAAACCTTATACCACTGATGATAATAGGCAGCTCACTAAGAGCACAGACCCTTGATATTCTGCACTAATTGCCACAACTTCACTCATGTCTTCATTTTCTGATAAATCACTGATAGTTAAAATCACTTAGGTTTACAGTCAGCCATTACTGTCAGTTCTTACAGTTTGATAGTTTTTGTTGTTCATTGTTCAGAAAATGCATGCTGATGCAAAACCTGTTGCCCTGTTAACTTTTCTAAGTGAATTAAAGTCTGCCTCTTATAATCATCATCATCAACCCAATTTTTCCCATTTTCTACGTGGGGTTGGAGTATCATGTTAACTGTTGCCATCTCTCTCTCAATTTGGTGCCACACTCCTGCTTTTTTTGACACTCATGCCTGACTGTCACAGATCTTCTCTCACACAATCCATCCACCTATTTGCTGGACATCTTCAATTCCTTTTACCTTCTTCCTGTCCATCCCAAATCGTCTTCACCAGATTGTCTTCTACTTTTCTGCATGTGTCTGAACAACCCTAATCTGTTCTATTTAATCTTTTCTGCAATTGGAGCTACACTGGCTTCTGCTCTTATGTCCATATTTCTTCATATGTCCCACAGTGTGCATCCTACCACCCTTTTCAGGCACTTCATTTCCATCACCTTTAGCTTTCTCATCTGCTCTGCCTTTACTGCCCAGGTTTCTGTACCATGCAGTAGTACTGGCTGCACCCCTGTCATGTCCATCTTACTTTTCAGCTTCTTTGACATTCTTCTGTCATTCACTACACCTGAAACTCTATGCCAGTTGGCTGAAGCCTCTCTGATTCTCACTTTGACCTCTTCATTCAGACTTCCCTTCTCCTCGACCACCCCTCCCAGATACTTGAAGCTATTAACCTGTTCCACTATCTTCCCTTCTATCTCAATTCTCTGCTTCATCTGATTTCCCCAATTTGTTGTTGTGGGAAACAGCACAAACTCTACAAGATGCCCTAGAGGGTTAAGATTTGTACAGACCAACTACTTTGGGCATCTACTGTGGTGCACAATATCCTCAAGATAGGAGAAAATGGATCACCAACTGCATGGCATGGTAGGTTTAGCCACTTGACTGTGTAAAAATATAGCCCTAGGTGATTCAATCATGATAACTAATGTCAACAAATGAACATGGGTATTTGCCTGCTGTCTTATCCGTGCTTAGTTTCATCCAGTGTGCCTTTAGTTTTGCATTCCATTCCCCTATCTGTTGTTGAAGTTCTTGCTTAGAGTCTGTCTGTAATGCCACATTTCCTGCATATAGCAACTTTGTTGATCTGTCCCCTCTGACCTGTTTGCTAATGTAGTCCATCAAGAGTATGAAAGGCAGTGGGCTCAGAGATGAACCCTGGTGCACATCCACTCCCACTGGGGTCCCCTCTGTGAGACCGACCATTGTTCAAACTTAAGTCACTGGGTCCTTGTACATAGTCTACACTAATTCTGTTAATGTTTATGGGACCTTGAACCACAGCAGTACTGCCCAAATCTCTTTTTTCATGCCTTGTCATATGCTTTCTGCAAGTCTAGGAATACCCAGATGGACTCTTTCCTCATCTCTAGCTTCTTCTCAGCTTTCTGTCTCACTGCAAACATCAGGTCAGTTGTGCTGCATCACGATCTGAATCCTAACTGCTCATCTCCCATCTTACTTTCTACTACTCTGTGCAGCCACTTATCAATCGCCCTCTCCAGAACTTCTGCAATTTGATAGCAGTTTGATGTCTCTGTACTGCTCGCAGTTGTGGATGTCCCCTTTGTTCTTGTACACTGGCATGAGTATGTTTATTGTCTAGCACTGCTATGAGTTCCCTCAGGAGCCATTTCTCCCCTATCTCACCCAGCATCTTTATCATATCTTCTGTGACCTGATCTGAGCCCATTGCTTTCCCTGACTTCATTTTCCTTAGTGCTAGTGCTATTCTTACTTCTTTTAGGGTGGGCTCACCCCCTTCCCTTGTAGTAGTCTGTGTCTGGCACAGTAGAGCTTCTGTGGGGTTTTCTTCATTCAGAAGCTGCTGGAAATACTCCTTCCATCTGCCTTTGATGTCCTGTGTACTGGTGAGCAGGTTGTTGCTGGCATGCCTTATGAAGGGTGTGTAACTATCTTTTTTATCTTTCTGTCTTTTCCTTGCAACCTGATATAGTTTCTTTGTGCTACCTACTGAGTCACTTTCCAGAAGATGGTAGAGTGCCTCTGATGCCCTATTCTTTGCTACTGCAACTCCTTTCTTAGTTTCTTTGTTAACCAACCAGTATTCCTTCCTAGCCTAGTTGGTCTTTTCTCTCTCCCAGTTTGCCTGCACTCCTTTTTCTTTTGATGACTTCCTGGACTGCTGCATTCCACCACCAGCTTTCCTTATGTACCTTATTTCCATACCTGGCTCAGTCACATATCTTTTCTGTAGTTCTCACGCATGCTGTTTTGAGGCGCTGCCATTCTTCTTCAACTCCACCTTTTTCCTCCTCTTCTTGTGGTGCTAGAGCCCTGAATTATTTACTGAACTATTGTACTTTCTCTCCAGTCAACTTCCAAGTCTTCCGCCTGGTCTCTGTTGACCTTAGAGCCTTCTCTGACCACTGTTTGCAGCTGATTGGGGCAACCAGTGGTTTAGGCTGTGGGACAACTGTTTCACTGTGGATGACTTTGCGATCATTGATTCTTCCCCAGTGCCCTTTCCTTACTAGGAGGAAATCTACCTGAATTGCATGTTTGTCACTCATGTATATGATCTCATGACTGTCTCTCTTTCTGAACCATATGTTGGCTACTATCAAGCATTTTACCAGACATAAGTCTAGAATGGCCTGTCCTTCTTTATTCCTGTTGCCCACCCATGTGGTCCCAGGAAATTCTCATAAGCAGCAGACTAGTTGACATGATGGTTAAGGTCTTTGCCTCCCATGCACATGGTACAATTTTCAGGCCTGACCTCTGGTCAATGCCTGCTTAGAGTTTGCATGTTCTCCCTGTGTTTCTGTGGGGTTCCTCCCACCTATAAAAAACATGTTGAGTGTTTCCATCTCAAACTCACCAATAAATGGAGCTGTGGGAAACAGCACAAACTCTACAAGGTGCTCTAGAGGGTTAAGATTTGTACAGACCAACTACTTTGGGCATCTACTGTGGTGCGCAATATCCTCAAGATAGGAGAAAATGGATCACCAACTGCATGGCATGGTAGGTTTAGCCACTTGACTGTGTAAAGATATAGCCCTAGGTGATTCAATCATGTTAACTAATGTCACCAAATGAACATGGGTATTTGCCTGTGATAAGTAGGTTGAGGACCCAGCCTACTCTAGCCTTCTCCAGGAATCCATGCTAATGGTGGAAGGGGTGTTTGTGCCACAATAAAGGCAGCAGCCCTGAGTCAATAAGCTACTGGCCTGCCAGTGTCTAGTTGCCCAGCCTGGGTTACCCAAGATAGTTCTGTTGAGTGAAAGCTGGACATAAAACCAATCAAGCTGCTAAAGAATTGTTACACTTAATGTAGGTTCCATGACAGGACACAGCTTGGAAGGGAATAACGTAATGATACAAAGGAGACTGGATATCCTAGGTATCAAGAGACAAGACAGAAGGGCAGTGCAATGAAGCCACCTGGCTACTACTTAGTAGGACAGGCTAGAAATTGTGTGGAAACTGTGGTGAGAGAGAGGCTTTAGAAGGCAGTGAGGGATATCATCAGAATTAGTGACAGCTTCATGGCAATCAGACTCCACTTTTTGTTTATTGTTCTATAAGCAGGTTATGTGATTTAGAGTTGGCAAGCACTTATGTTAAGAGAATGCTTCCTGTAATTAAAGGTACAAAGTCTGAATCATTTCACCTCCATTTGCCTACCTTGTGACTTTGAGTAGGTCACGTAACCAGATGGTGCTCGTGAATCACCACTAAAAAGGGGCACTTTGCCCATTGGGTAAACCTGGTAAACAAATACAGAAAGTAATACGCAAAATCTTTCCAGAATTCTTAAATTGAGAGGTATTTAGTCTGTGCCTTGTAAAATATGTGACTTCTGCTAAATTCCTGCAGACTGTAGTCACTAAACAATGAGAGGCATGTAAGTGGTATGTTGTGCTCCTTCAGAAAAATGCTTGATAATAAAAAGATTGTTATTCTGGCAACTTTCCAAGTATGTAAGGGAAATATTTAAAAGCTGTTCCTGATTTTTATCACTTGTTTCTGATGAGTGTTCAGAGGGTAGCTCCACTGTATGGTTTTGATAATAGCAAACTGACATACATTTCTGTGCCATTATTTATGAATTTATTAATTCACATGAGCTCAAGCAAATATATAAGGTGTACAGTGATACGAGTGGCTGTAATAGATGGGTGTCTGTATGCGCCCATGTGCTTGTGGGGCAAAGATCAAAATGTAGTGGTAGAATGAAGTGATAATAACTGAGATGGGGAGAAAGACTAAAATTTTTGTCACTAAGAATTTGTAACTAGACATGCTAAGAGAGAGAATATTTTTTTTGTGTGTCAGAGAACTAGACTTTTGTAATGTATTCCTAGACTGTTGAAACTTATTCTCAAGTCTCTAATGTTTGAAGATCTGGCTATGTGGTAAAACACAACCTATTACAACTGCTGTATAATTTTTTTGTCTTCCAAAAAGTGTAAAAGGAAAATGTTACATTGTAACCAAGTGATTGTTCTGGCAAGTAAAGAGAGACTGGAGTAATCCAAGAACCTTTTATAAGAGTAAAGTCCACATTTTAACCATGGTGTGAGCTTCCTTCCTCATTGTTAGTAAATGTATCATATTTTATCCATCTGTTCCACACTGTACAAGATATCTTAGTATTCTGCATTTTGAAAACAGAAGGATGACCATGGATCTAGTCTCTTTAATTCTTTTGCTTGATGGTGTTAAGGATGGTATGGTAAAAGCCCCACTTGATCAACTAAGATTCAGACAGCTAAGGAATGACACTAAAAAAATCCATAACCTTAGACAGAAAGAACCACTACTACCATCTACTGCAAAAACACCAAAACAAACCTCAAAAGTTCTGGGCAGGAATAAACAAACTATTCCACCCAGGCCAAACTGCCACTCCACCCCCCCCCCCCCCCAGCTTCCCAACAAAAATCCCCAGTAGACATTGCTAATCACTTCAACAGCTTTTTCACAGAGACTATCCAGTCTCTGGCCAGTCAACTCTCTTCCAATGGCTCTAATTCTAATGTAGCCACACCCAGTACCCAAACATACTTTACCTTCCAACCTATTCCTACTCAACTTATTCATGCCCTACTTAAGAAACTAAGACCCACCACCCTGGCTGCCGACCTCCTCCCAGCAGACTGTCTGCAAAAGGCTGCTGACACCATAGCCTACCCCATCTCTATCTTGATCAATAGAGCTATATCTGAAGCTACTGTACCCACTATATGGAAAATCTCCCATGTCATGCCTCTCCATAAAGGAGGTAGTTCCACTGAACTGTCAAACTTTAGACCCATAGCTATTCTGTCACCTTTAGCTAACATTATGGAGAAGTGTGTACACATAAAGCTCATGCACTACCTCACACACAACAAGCTGTTGTCCAGCTTTCAGCATGGCTTTAAGCCACACCACAGTACTACTTCTGCCCTCCTCTCTTTCTCTAACATCATTAACCACAACCGCAATAATAACAAACTATCCTCAGCACTCTTTCTAGATCTATCCAAGGCTTTTGACATGGTTGACCACAAAATGCTTATAAATACCTTGAAGGCCTTCTCCTTAAATAACTATGCACTCTAATGGTTTCAGTCCTACCTGCAGGGCAGGCAACAGGCAGTCCTATGGCAGGACAAGCTATCATCTCACCTACTCATCACATTAGGAGTCCCCAGGGCTCGATACTAGGAATCCTTCTTTTCTCCATCTTTATCAATGACCTTCATTCAGTCATCCCAGATGCTACCTGCATTCAATATGCGGATGACTCCACCTTGATTTGTTCTGACACCTCACCAGCTACTTTATTCACATTAACCCAAATTACCTTCAATACAGTGGAAAAATGGCTCTCTAATCAACATCTAATTCTAAAGCTCAACAAAACTAAGTTGCTCCTCTTCTCCCCCACATGCAGGACCCTCCTGCCAGCCTTCAACATAACTGCTAACAATGGCACTATCATCTCCCCAGAACCCCACACTAAACTACTGGGTGTCATAGTTGATAACAACCTGAAGTTTGATGCGCATATCAATCAAACTATCAAAACCATTAATAAAAAACTTGGCTCTCTTTACAGAATCAAACCTTTCCTTACCCCACTTGCTAGAACTGAAATTGCCCATTCCCATCTGCTATCAACTCTTCTCTATGCCTCACCTCTATTCTCCAACTTAAACAAAACAGATCTTAATAAACTATCATCCTGCTATAACCACATTGCCAAATTTTCTACTGGCACAGCCTACTGGATACACCACTGTCACAGTCTAAATCGCCTAGGATGGCTTGAACTGCTAAGCCTACTGCAGTTCAACCAGCTAACAGTGGCACATAAAGTCCTTTACCAACCAGAAAATACATCTGCACTAAAAAATATTATCAACCCCTACACCAGCACCCAGCTACTGCGATCATGCACTAGACTCCTAGTTCAAACATACAAATCCAACTACTCAGCTGGGGACTCTCTGTTTGCCAACTCTGTTGGAAAAATATGGAACAGACTCCCAGCTGACTTGACGCTAGAACCCTCACAAACTCAATTCAAAAACAAACTCAAGAAATACTTCAAAACGCATTGGTTATGTCCTTGCACTAACCCCAACTAGTGACCTCTCTATTTCTTAGGTGCCTTACCTTCAACTACTTCTAACTTTTTTCTACCACTCCATTTCAGGAAGGGTCAATTGTATAACTGCTGCTCAGTGTGTCTTAAACCTGAATGTAGTGTTACGTATGTTTAACTTTGAAAATAATGTTATGTTTTGTAAAGTGTTTTATAATAAGTACTATATGTGCTAAATGCTGGTATTGCTTATGACAGTAATCTGCTTGAAACTAGCATTTACTAAATGTTCAATGTGTATTATTATCTTGGAGCTTTTCTCTCCGGGCCTCCGCTGAAAATGGACATGTATCCAGTCGGACTATCCCAGTCAACAAATGTAAAATAAATAAATGTTGCATGACTTTAGACTTGTTAAGACATACCTCTTAACTGTACTGAATTCCTTGGTAAATATCAGTTTTGAGGGCAAAATATTAGGGTGCCACGAACTACCGAGTGGCCCCTTTCATTTCTGAATTTCCCATTTTTTTAAGTGTTTTTTTGGACGAATTTGTTCCTAATGTCTTCATATGCAGAGCATGTGTGATGACATCAGCTTCAGAGGCAGACAGCCTGTCAGAATTCAGCTGCTGAGCGCATTTGTTATTAATTAATTTAACTTATTTAAGTGCAGCAGTCAGGAACTGCAGAGTCAGACCAGTCTGAGGGTTTTCTCTTGTTATTCAGGCAGTGCACAGCACATCTTTCATCCCTCGGCTCCTCCAGGTAAGGTAAAAAAAAGACTGGGTGGCACTTCTGTTTATTTAATTCTTTGGGCTGCTTGATTACTTAATTATTAAAGCTGTTTTTACTTTTGGGAAAGCTGCATTGATGTGTATGTGTGTGTGTGTGTGTGTGTGTGTGTGTGTGTGTGTGTGTGTGTGTGTGTGTGTGTGTGTGTGTGTGTGCGTGTGTGTGGGTGTGTAAAATGCCCCAGTTAGGTCAGATTCAAACCCTGTACCTTAGGTACAAGAAGCAAGAGCCTAAATTCCCTACTCATACCATTACTTGTGATTCAAGGAGTTAAGTCCATAGCTCTCAACTGTCCAAAATTTCACAGAATGTCTGGAATGTTTGGCTCATACTTTTGGTCTGTTTCTCTTAAAATGTGTGGTTTTCTGGCAAATCAGTGAGAACTGAATTCACTAAATAATGATAGCCATTTAAGTTTCAGTCTTCCCATCTTTCAGGAAATGCATGATAGCACAACATTTTATTCTAGCAACTTTCTAAGTTTATACAAGCAATGTTTAAAATGTGTCCCTGGTTTCGGGCCTTTGTCACCCCCCCCCCCAATAAATTTTGGCTTTTTCCAGATTTCTTGTGCTGTATAGCTCTTCAGGGGGAAATAAGCTACTTGTGTTGTTAGTAGCACAACAGGTAGCATGCTCACTTTTGATGCAGAAAGCTGTGGGTTCTGCTCCCACAGTATGTAGATGGTTTGCTGATACTGTACTGTGTTGTACTTTTAAAGGGGATGGATGCTGCAGTCCTGATTTTGCCATCCATTCCCTATTGCAATATTGCAATGTAAAGATTTTCTAATTTCAGTCTCACAGATTTCTTCAAACATTCTAACAGCATAAACCAAGCTTGGATTAAAAACAGAAGTTTTTTTAAACAAGTTAGAAATACCAACATATTTTAATAAATAATTCAAATTTACCTTGCAAGTAAAAAATTTCAGCTGTAATATTGTCCCAACAAGATCAGCCCTATGGCTCAGTATAAAATTAATACCCAATTCTAACACTCTATCATTTTCATTGGTCAAATCAAAGTTTGATAAGTTCACTATTCTGCTAGCATACCTGGTCGGTTGAAAGGTTGCTAGTAGTTGATTAAACCTCAGTGACCTCTTCTTTTTGAAGAAGTTGAAGAAGTAGTTGTTTTCACATTATCTTTTGAATGTTCATTTAAACTGTAGGGTAATTCGATGTTTTCTTCTTGACTTTCATCACTGAGTGTTGATTCTCTGGTTAGGTCAAGTGCTGCTCCCTCAGAGACGTCATTATAATTGTATACGTTGTTTAAGTCATCCTGGTTGGATAGTACTGAAAAGCTTCCTTTTCTTAAAGAAGGGACATTGACTTTGAGGAAGAATGCAACAAATTGCATGCAATGTTTATGGACAGAGGTTATCCGAGCGGTTTAATTGGGGAAATTGAAAATGAAGTCAGGAAAGGAAGACTGAATAAATATCAGCCCATTTTGGGGAAGGATGAAGTCATTAAGGAGGGTGATGAAACTAAGAAGGATATTTTTGAGGTGAAAAATAACATTATATTGGACTATAGTGGTCAGGCAAGAGTTATCAGAAGGATGATGGAAGAGGAATGGGCAAAGTTTAGTGAATTTTCTGATTTGGGAATTTTGTTTACACAGCCTCTTAAATGCACATACAGAAAAGGAAAAAACTTGAAAAACTTTTTTGAAAGAAAAATGAAGGACAATAGAAATACCAGGGAGAGAAAGGGTACTTTTAAATGTGGGAGGTGCTCCCAGTGTTCATTTATTTGCAACAAGGATACTGTGTATATAAAGAGTAGAGACATTTTAGTTCAGAGTAAACAATATGCTAATTGTCAGACCATAGGTATAATTTATTTGAGTATATGCAAGAAATGTGATGCATTTTATGTGGGGAAGTCTGAAAGAAGACTAAGAAATAGAATTTATGAACATATTTATGAAATTAAAACAAAATGTATGAGCAATGCCCTATACAAACATAAAATCAAATGTGAAGAGGCTGATTTTACTTTTTTTGTGCTGGAGGTTGTGAACAAGGATGTCCGGGGGGGACCCTGGGAAGATACCATCGAATATAAGGAGCTGCTTTGGCAACTCCACTTGGAGGCCTATAATCCACCAGGGCTCAATAATTATGTGTCACTAGCCCCAGTATTAAAAATTAGGGCAGCGAAGCTTTGATATGGGAATGGAAAGCCTATGGTCTAAATATGTTAAAAAGAGTATTAAAAAGAGTACATACTATTTTTGAAGTACAATTGGGCATATGGTAAATAAATTACTCCTTGTGCATGTATTATTACCAGGTTTGAATATGAGTTTTTTTCTAACAATAAAAAGGGTAAAAAGCACTATTTCAAGCACTTTAAAACAGCATTGAATGTAATATGGTTATTTGTACACTAGAGGGAGTGAAATGGATATTTGTATATATGCATTTTATATGGTTAAATTATTGATTTTTAAATAAAAGTTTTTATTTTATGAATTAATTATAAGAATGAAATGTTGTAGGAAATGATGTTTTTAATAAGGAATTAAAATGAAATAAGTTTGTTTTTATTATAACAACAAAAAGGCACTTTGATAAAGGTAGTAGTTTTAATGGGATTATTTTAGTAAGGAGGTAATGAAGATTTTTATTGCATTATGAGCTCTAATTATTTAATTAGCAAATGTATTTAAGTTGAAGGGGAAGAGGATGTATTATTCATTTGCATCTGAGGAAGTGAGTTTAAACGAAAACACAGGTGTGGAGACATAGTGTTTATGTTTTTCTGCTACTGGAGCTGTTTTGTGCTATTTCGTGCTGATTGTTGTGTTCTGTGATATTTTCGTCATTAAAACCGTGAAAAGAAGAGAAGCCGTGTCTGTTTACTCCACTGGTACTTTTTGTTTTGTTCGGTTGTGACTTTTCGAGTACTAGCCTCCATTGTTTTTTACTTATTTTCTTAAAGAAGCCTCACTCTTTTTCACCTCACCACCCAAAATGTTGTTAAATGATAGTACAATGTTGGAATATGCAATGTGGTTAGCATAAGCTAAATTGTCCCATTGCATTTTTTTCTTTTTATGTGTTATTAATAACTTTTCAAACTTAACCTCTTCATATTCGTTCTTTAAATACAACACCTGGGTCAATACATCAGTAATCACTTTGTCTAAAGAATGGGTTTTAGACTTAATTTGCCCCATTTTAACAATGTTGTTTTTAACTAGGAGTTTCAGTAAGTGCAACCCTTGATCATTAAAGAACTCCTTTAGTTCTTTAAAAAATGTGTCTTGTAATGTGACTCCATTGAGGCATTTAAACAGTCATAGTCCCTTAGGCACTATACGGAGTGGAATACAATATTCAAAGTACTTATTTTCTATCACTAGTTCCCTACACGTTTTAAGGCACTTTTCTAAAACAGTCAACTGATCTCTAAAATCCACCAGGTTGAGATTTTCACTCAAATAACTGGTCTTATTTACAAAAGGATCACAGATCAAATCTAACAAAGACACTGCAGACTTTGTTTTAAAGTTCTTACCAGATGATTCCCCTTCGAGTTTGTTGATAGCAACATTAACGAATCACCAAAACATTTTTAGGGGTTTACCCCTTTGTTCTGCATCACCAGCATTTGTAAAGTTTTCTGTATCTCCTCCATGGTGGAAATGAGAGTCTTTAACAAATGGTCCTGACTTTCAGGAAGAGGATGCAGTGTTAAATCAAGTAATTCTTCTCCAGATTCAGCCATGTACTATAAAAAACAAACACTAGACCAAAAGCACAGGGATAAAGAAACAGTCAAAAAAACACAAAAGAACACACCGGCTACTGGAGAAAAATAAAATAGGATGACCAAAATCTTAACATCAAACAATTTTATTCTGCTTTCATCAATAGGCTTCCTCAGAATACTCAATCAACATTCACCCATCATTCTTATATATACACACTGAATATAAAATTTTTTTTTAAAAGCAAAGAGATTAAAAGTTTAACTTATATTTTAGGAAAAAGGAAAATTGTGGTTTTAACATTTTTAAGGAAGTTTAATTGTTTAATAGTTCAATTACTTTAGTGTGTGTGTGTGTGTGTGTGTGTGTGTGTGTGTGTGTGTGTGTGTGTGTGTGTGTGTGTGTGTGTGTGTGTGTGTATATATATATATATATATATATATATATATATATATATATATATATATATATATATATATATATATATATATATATATATATATGTATAAGAATGATGGGGAAATGCTGATTGAGTATTCTGAGGAAGTCTGTTGATGAAAGCGGAATAAAACTGTTTGATGCTAAGATTTTAGTCACCCTATTTTATTTTCTCCAGTAACCGGTGTTTTTTTGTTTTTTTTTTTTGTGGTTTATGACTGTTTCTTCACCCCTGTGCTTTTGGTCTAGTTGTGGAGAACAGGGCTCAAAATACACATGCATTTTGGGTAAACCAGACCTATTAAATGGAATATGTTTAAGTAAACAATCAGGTTCTGAAAAATTTCAACAAGTGATTGCCATAAAATATGATGTAAAACAAGGTAGTACCAGTGGAGTAAAAACACGGCTCCTCTTCTTTTCACAGCTTTATTAGTGAGAAGGTCACAGAACACCACAACAGCACAAAATTCCACAAAACAGCTCCAAAAACATAAACGCTATGTCTCCACACCTGCGTTTTCGTTTAGACTCACTTCCTCAGATGCAAAAGAATAATGCTTACTCTTCCCCTTCAGCTTAAATACTTTTACTAATTGAATAATTGGAACTCATAATACAATAAAAAATCTTCATTACTTCAAAAATGTCTATCTAGGGAAGACAGACAGGAAACTTTCTAAAAGGATTTATGAGCATTTGTACAATGTAAGAAAGGATAACCAGAAAAATGCATTATTTAGACACTCTAGTTCATGTGTTGGTTTTAAGGAATTTGTTTTTAGGCATTGTGGAAATTTTTCCACAAGATACCAGAGGAGGAATTTGGGAAAACTGTTTAGAATATCTACCAAACGTCCACCTAGTATGTATTGCACCCGAACTACCTCTTCCCCAGCCTCTAAAATTAACTTCTGTTAAGCACACATACTAAGCATTAACTACCCACCCCATTCCCCTTTAGTTCCCTACTAAGCTTTCACAAATTTGCTCAACTACAGCAAAGCTGTTCCATGTATCTCCACCTTATTCTGGAACTGCTGCAAACACTCTGATTAAGTTACTTACCTCATAGAGTTCCACTGATTTTTGTTTTTCACAGCAGTACAGCATAGACTGGCTCAGTACAGCATAGATTGGCTCTGCCCATTCCGTTCACCCTTCAGGCTCACTCC
Source organism: Protopterus annectens (assembly GCF_019279795.1). NCBI lineage: Eukaryota > Metazoa > Chordata > Ceratodontiformes > Protopteridae > Protopterus > Protopterus annectens. The sequence goes on along the minus strand of NC_056735.1, from coordinate 176,131,516 downwards.
TCTCCCCTACCCTGCATCCAATTCCCACCCACCCCCACTACCTGTACATTTATCTATCTCTAACCCCTCCCATACCATCATTCTATCCAATCACCCATCACTCCTCCTACTCTTCACAGTCTAAACTTAAAGACACTAACTGAGCCTATACAATGTCCTATGCCAAAACACATTTCCTCAGTTTGACATTACTCATAACACTCCTTTGCACCATTGGTTACCTCACACACCTCCCTAATCCCTTCCATACTTTAGCACTACACTGTTGTTTGTCTTTTCAGCTTTTCCCAGTTAAGGGTTGCCACAGCGGAACTCCGGTCCGCTAATGATTGGCAGTAGATTTTTATGGTGCCGAGTTGCCAGCCCGACACCCGACCTTCAGCGAAGTCACGCCCATTCACGCATGTCTTTTGAACACCACTCGACCGCGGGAAGGACATGCAGACTCCACACAGAAGGTACTCCAGCCGAGAATCGAACAGGAGAATTTCTTGCTGTGAGACAACAATGCTCCCGCTGCACCACCGTGGCTTCTACATTATCACTACACTACATATCCAATTTCCAACATACTATACCACTCTCCTTCTCTATAACTCAAACTCTACTCTTCTAACACAACCCTCTTATATAAACACAACATACTACCTATCCTACTCTCTCCTAACTTACATCACCTTCCATACCCTAACAAATATTCTCTCTATCACTACTCAAATTCTCTTTCCATATTAGACTGTATTACACACAAACTACACCAAATCTCCTTCTCTCTTTCTGGTGACATCCACTCCAACCCTGGTCCCACCAACACCCCATCCATCACTTCTCCCCCTCCATTACACCCTTGCACCTCTAAGACCATTCACATCACCACAATTAATGTCCAAAGTCTTCGGAATAAAATTCCTAACCTCCATGCATGGCTTTCCCATAACCAGCCCAACACAGTTGCCATCTCAGAAACTTTGCTTAAACCATACACAAAAGACAATGAAATTCTTCCACCCGGCTACGAAATGAGTTGTAATGATAGACCCAGCAAAAAAGGAAGTAGCATAGCCATACTCTACTCATCCTCTTATACAGTTACCCTGTACAGCAATCCCACCCAGAAATTTGTCAATTCCAAATTAACCATAGGTCTCTTAAAAATCAACAAATACAAATCCATATGCATAGCTGCCCTCTATATCCCTGCATGTAACAACATCCCAATACTAGAAGACATTCCTTCCTGGTTCTCCTATAACAAAAAAATAAAACTTTCATCCTAGGTGATGTGAACATTAACTGGGCTACTATAAACTCTCAATCCCATACTCAACTTCTTTAACTTCACCCAGCTAATAAACTATCCTACCAGGCCAAACAAAGATGGAGCCTCCGGCTCCATCATTGACTGGATCTTAGTATCTTATCCTAACCTAATCTCACATACAGAAATCCTTTCTGACTCTCTCAGTGGCCACCTGACAGCCTTTGCAGAACAGCACCCCTCTCCATTTCAAAAACATCACTACATACAAACTCGAAACCTCTCCAGTTTCAACCTGCAAATATTCTTGGACTGTCTAAAACTAATAGACTGGACACCCTTAAAAAACTTTGCCCCTTGACAATGCCATCAATTACTTTAGTAAAACCTTTCTGAACCTACTCAGTAGCATTGCTCCTCCCAGGTCCAAAAGAGTTAAAGCTATAACCTCTCATTGGCTATCAAAGGAAATTAAATAAACCATGCTCCTAAGAGATAAAAAGTGGAAACAATACCAAAGCAATAAACTACCCAATGTCCTACTAGAATTTAAACAAATCCACAACCCCATAAGAAAATTAATAACTAGAGACTGCAAAACATATTACTCCAAGCTTCAATCTGAACATACTACCAGCCCTAGAAAATTCTGGAATACTAACTCCTCCCTACTTCATCCTGGTAGTAAAGACAATCCATGCCCTAACCCTAACTTTATAGATCAAGAAACAGTCTCTTTGTTGAATGTATAGCCAAACTTACTGCCATCTTTCCTCACCCTTCTCCAATTTCATCCCCCCTCCCCCTACATCTCCCTCTGACCCTATTTCAGCATCAATCCTGTTCCTATGAACACAATACAAAAACTCTTCCTCCAACTGAAACCATGTTCCAACACACACCGGATAATTTACCTGCATCCTTCCTCAAATTATCTGCTGACAGCCTAGCCTTCCCTATCTCCATTATATTAAACAGTTCCATACAAGAATCCTATGTTCCCTCACGAGACAAGCACTCATCATTCCACTCCACAACAGTGGTAAAAACACTGACACCACCAATTTCCAGCCTATTACCATTCTTTCTCCACTCTCAAAAATTCTGGAAAAATGTATTCATTCACAGCTGATACCATATCTAACTCATAATAACCTCCTAACCCTCACACAGCATGGATTCCATCCTAGCCACAGTACCATCACTGTCCTCCTCTCCTTCCTCAAGACCATTAACCATGCTCATGACCCTGTTCCTAGACTTCTCCAAAGTCTTTGACTAACACTGTCTACCTCCCTATACTCCTATCTCAACTCTCCTCCCTTAATCTCTCCCCTTCCACCATAGCCTGGTTCACTAGCTACCTCTCCAAAAGACAACAAGCTGTTAAATGGAAATATTCCACCTCATCTTCCCTACACACCCCTACTGGTATACTCCAGGGTTCTGTCCTTGGCCCCTTACTTTTCTATATATTCAAAATAACTTTCACCACTCCATCTCAAATACCACACTAATCCAGTATGCTGATGATTCAACAGTCATCTGTTCAGCTGACTCCCCCTCCAACCGTCTGTAGAAAACTCAGTCAGCTTTCTCAAGTACTGAAACCTGGATGCAAAACAAAAACCTTACCCTAAATGCTAACAAAACTAAGTTAATGACCTTTTCTCCATCTAAAATTCCACCATATAAAAAAACTCCTTCAAAATAATAAGCCAGAATAACATCCCTATTGAAATTGTATCACACACACTAAACTGCTCGGTGTCATCGATGAACATCTAAAATTCAATATCCACATCCAAACAAACATCAGATAACCCACCAAAAGTTAGGACTCCTATATAGGCAAAACCGCTTACCTTACTCCCTCCACCAGAAGGACCTTAGCCTCCTCATACCGTCTCCCCTCTTTTATGTATGGTGCTCCTCTATTTACTAATTTTCAGCTCAGCTTACAAACTAAACTGGAAGCCTGCTACAATAAAATCTGCAAATTCGCCACCAACTCTAGAAATTCGTCCTGTCACTGCATCTCCCTCCACTCTCTGCAGTTGCTTGAGCTTCCTAACTACCTGAACCTTCTTAAACTTACTACTGCCCATAAGCTCATATTCAAGCCATCCAGCTGTCCCTCTATCTGCACCACCTTAACCCCCTATATTCCTAATCATTCACTTAGATCAGAAAATCAAACCCTCCTTAAAATCTACAAATCTTTATGGCCCCCAGGGCATCTTCTGCTGTCCTGCTCCTTAGATAAACTATGGAACTCAGTTCCTCCCTCCCTTTGAAATACTCAAAACCACTCCAACTTCAAATCCCTCCTCTACTCATCTAGAGAGTTCATTTACTCATCATTACTAATCATTTTGCTACTAATCTAGCAAAACTGTTTCACATAGCAAATATACTTGTGTATATGTCATACTGTTATACCATATGAGTTATCCCTAATCTTTATTATCCTGTTCCACACATCTATACAACTATCTTAACACAATTTCTCTTCTGTCATTTTCTACTTTTAATACTACCATTAAATACATACCACCTATAATCTACATATTCCCACCATCTAGCTATAAGATTCTAACTATATCTATCCTACCTTTAAGTTTAACTCTCTAATTCTACCTTCCCACTACACTTACCTTTCCCTTTTCCTACCCCCCCTCAAAAAATATTGAGCTGTATTTTTAAATATTTCTAACTGTTTTATTTGAGCTGCATTGTTAAATATTTTTGTTACTATATTGTGCCTTCTTACAACATATGTACTGTTTAGATTGTTTTCTATATTATTTCACTTGCTTTATAAGTAATTGTTTCCTAACAAATTCATGTAATGATTTTCATGTAACTTGGAGCTTTTCTCCTCGGGCCTCCACTGAAAATGGGCCCCAAGCCCAGTGGACTTTCCCAGTCAACAAATGTCAATAAATAAATAAATAAATACTCTTACCTAGCTTCAAAGTGGGAATGCTCATGCTCTTCCCGAACATAAGTCCCTCTGATATCTATATCTGATCTTATAACTTTTGTGATTATACAGTGCTAACCTACTCTTGCATCTCTTCTGCACTCACAGCCTTTCCCCTGCAACTCATCTTTCAACTTACTCCAAGCTTTGTTAATATTTAATTTCCAAGAATTTCTTTTATTTAAACAAAACTGTCCCTAACCAGTGATAAAGTCCATGGAAGAACACCAAATATACCAAATACCAAAAAATTCTGTGTAACAGCAAGGCAGGTACACAGCAATAAAAACAGGATCCTATTGCGGGATCGAAAATTGCAAATGGCGAACACGTATTGACCAAACCCGATTGGTTGAAACATCACGCACGTAACATGGAAATCGACGTAGGGAATATTTTCCCTTTACTTCAATGCAGTGTGATTTCGGAGTAGGAATATTTAAGTAGTGAGGGTGCAGGGGGGCTTGCCCCTCTGCCTACAGCTTTTAGGTAAGTATAGTTTTTTTTTTTTTTTTTTTTTTAGTATATTTTCAATATTTCAAACATCACTCATATGGTGTCGACCATATGGTGTTCGATGTTTGAAACTTTCGAAAATATAATATAGACCCAATAAAATCTCCACAATTCAACCAATAATTATTTATTACACGTAAGCACTTTCACAATGACCAGCATTGCTTCAGCAGACATAAAATCAAAATGCTCAATCACCATATATATACTTAAATTTAAAAACAATTATCCAATCACAGTCAATGGAACACCCTCTAAAAACGGACCCTTATTAAAAAAATTTTAACCACTCCAATGTTAAAGCAACAGCACTCCATACTGTGCTTTGCAGCATGCCCTACTACTTTAATTTCCTGGATTTCAGAACTGGTTTCATCGGGACTGAGTCACTGAGGCCATACCCTCAATGTGCCCCTAATCTCAATATCCACTGCAACTCAACATTCTCTGTTCTATTGATAAAATTCTCCATTCTATCACTCTCCACCAAAACATGCAGGGCTTGAAAAAGAAAAACGTGTTCAACTCCTGCATGCAGAGTATGTTTTGCTAAAGCACTATAATCAAGACCTTTCTGGCTGCAATATGTATGGTCCCTAATACGTTCCCTTAAACGGCAGTTTGTTTTTCCTACATAAAATTTGAAACAGACTTGGTAATGTGCCACATATATAACGTTCTTAGTATAGTTTTAATTACTCTAACCAGGACATTGATGTTTCTTACTTTAAACTATTGAAAAAATATTTAAATTTGTTCCTAAGTACAAAAGTAACATTAGTGAGGTAATCTTGGACTTTACTAAACAATTGAATTTGTCCTTTCTCAACAGGGACAAAATTAATTCTTTGGTTACACAGTCTTTAAAGAAAAAAAGCACTTTTAACCCCCACTATATAAAGTGTTCTATTTCTTTGAAAAGGCCCATGAAAAAGATATTTATGCCTTATTTGGTGAAAAAAGTGTGAACCTCTATAATCTGACTTGCGAAAAACGTTCCTTGTTAGAAGATTTATCAAGGGACAAATTTATTAGAGTTGTGAAACCTGACATAGGTGGTGGAGTTATGATAGCAATGCAAATGGATTATGTTAATACAAATTTTAATATGCTTCTCAATAATACTCATTATATGGTAACATCCAGGAATAAGATTAACATAGCCTATAGAAAAATTGACCTGTTTTTAGAGGATGCCCTTCTCCAAGGTGTCATTACCCCTGAAACGTACAGTTTTTTATCCAACAAGAATCCATTAATCCCCACTGTGTTTGGTATCCCAAACGTACACAAAAATCTGTTTGATCCACTGTACAGGTTAATAGTGGCAGCTCAAGGTTCAAAACCCAATCCTCTAGCTGTGTATATCGATAGGAAACTGAAACCCCTCTTAAACCAGAACCCACACATTCTACGTGACTCTTGGGATTTTTTAGTTAAATTAAATTTGGATTTTTTTAAAGAGTAAACATGTTTTTTTACCGTAGATGTAGTAGACTGATTTCCTGTATTCCCTATGAAACGGGATTAGAGTTTTTTTGAGGAAATGCTCTTAGAATGTCAACTTTTTGATATTCATGAAACCTGATTTATGGTTGAATTAATGGATTTGGTGTTGACCAACAACTTCTTATATTTAGATGAAGAATATTACAAACAAGTTAGTGGGGTGGCAATGGGGGTGGCTTGTGCCATAATTTTTGCTAATATAATTATATTATATTATATTATATTATATTATATTATATTATATTATATTATATTATATTATATTAGGAGAAACAAATTGTTGTTAACTCCAGATTCATTTTGCTATGGTCTATTTATGCCAGATTTTTGGATGACATGTTTTTTATTTGGAAAGGGAACCCTTTGGAAATAGAGGTATTCTTAAACTACTTGACTGTACAACAGAATTTCTTTTTTTTTTTTTGTAAATATTTTTATTCATTTCCAAAAACAGGAAAACATGAATACAGGTTATTTATGACAGTGAAGTATTTACAAATTATTTAAAAAGGTTGGCTAAAACCTCTAAATCGATATCAAACATTAAAACCAAAATAAAGTATTTACAAGGGTATCTATTGTTGGCATATAATTGACTTTCTATACAATTGTTTCCTGATTATAATCTGCTACAGTCATTACTCTCCAGTATTTCAGTTACTTTTCGCCATGCTATATATAATGATGTAGTTCTTTCAGTTCTTCCTTTAATAGAGTTCATTTACAATTGCGATACTGCTGACACCATATTCATGAATTGCTTAAAAGTTGGAGAAGCTTTGGATTTCCAGTTTGATGTAATGTTCTTCCTTGCAATGGCTAGGAGAGTCCACAAGATTACATATTTTGTTCTTGGTACACAGTCAGGTACAGGTGCATTAAACAAATTAATAGATTTGGAAATCTGGAATTTGTCATTGAATAGCATTTGCAGAAAATAATTTATTTTATCCCAATATGGTTTAATCAAATGGCATTCATAGAACATATGTTGCCAGTCTGCTTTTATTGATAAATCACATCTCCAGCAGCCAATATTTTTCTTAAACATAAGTTCCATTTTATGAGGGGTTACGTAAGATCTGTGTATGAATTGCCATGTAAAGAGTCTCCAATGTAGTGAAAGTGATGACTGCTTTGGAGAGAGAAGAATTAATTTTTTGTCTCTGTCATTTGGCACATGTCCATTAATTGATCTATAATAATTCCATATTTTGTCATTATTATAAGTTTTTATTTTTGTATTTGTTTTATAAATAGATGATAAGTATCCCTTTCCAGTAATGGGTTGATTCATTAGTAATATTATATGTTCTATAAGATTAGAAACATTCTGTTTTATTGACGGTTGCATTGTTTCTTGTTTGCTTAATATATACTGTCTTAATTCTTGTACATGTAGCCATGAACTATTTTCCATATTTAATTTCCGTTTAATTTGGTCTATTGTCAGAAGTTTTCCAGAGTTTACCAATTGATGCCAATATATTAATCCCTTTTCTTTAAGCATGTTGACTACTTCTATATCAAATGTTATTATATTACCTTGTGTGTACGCTACTGGATATAATAAAAATGACCATGCTTTAATATCAGGATTGCTATTAATAAGATTTTGGAAAATTTTTAATGTATAAGTAATGTATTTGTAACATATTTTTATACTTATGTATCATCATATATTCCTTCATCAGCCATAGAAAATTGTTTGATATGAAATCGGTATACTTATTTGCTACTACAAATCCTGATTTTAATCAGATTCTCTCATGAACTAGATTCCATTTTGATGTATATTTTGTATTTAGCCATAATGATATTGTTTTAATAATAGATGACTGCAAATATACTTCTATGTCTGGTAAACCTATGCCACCCATATCCCAATCATCTAGATATTTCATAGCTATCCTTAGTTTTTTGGATACCATAGGAATCTTACCATTAAATCATTTAATTGTTTTAGGTGTGATTTAGCTGGTGGCAAAGAACAAGTTTGTATAAGATAAAGAATTTTTGGAAATATGATCATTTTAATTATATAGAGCCTTTCTTCCATTGAAAAGAAGAACTTATTCCATCTTTGTATTAGATTTTTAATATTATTTAAGGTGTCTTTATAATTTGTTTCAATTGTAGTATCTAGGTTGTTAGTTATTATAATTCCCAAGTATTTAATTGTATTATTGGTGGGGATATATTTATGGTATTTTTTTATTTAGATCTTTTTTATTAGTATTTATAAGCAATACATTTGTTTTGTTCTCATTAAATTTAAGACTCGAAACATTTTGAAAGTTTTGAATTGAGTCCCATAATACTTTTAAAGAGCTATTATTATTCTTTAAGGTAATTAAAATATCATCAGCAAAAAGTTGAATTTTAAGCTCTAGGCTGTTGTCTATTTCTATTCCTTAAATATTTTTATCCATACATATATTATTTGCTAAGGGTTCAATGACTAGCGCAAACAATAATGGAGAAAGAGGGCAGCCTTGTTTTGTCCCCATATAGTATTTTAATAGATTTAGACAGACAAGATCCCAGTTTTATATAAGCCAATGATTTTTCATATAATGATTTTATTAAGAAGATGAAGTTGTTTGAGAAGCCATATTCTTCTAAAACTAACCATAAATAATCCCATTTCACTGAATCAAATGAGCTATTTATGTCTAAACTAATAACATTCATTTTGTTTTTTGTGACATTTATATAATCAATTAAGGAAAGAATTATTTTGATGTTGTCATAAGTGTTCCTATCTTTTATAAAACCTGTTTGATCCTCCTCTATCAAAAATGGTAGTAATTGTTTTATTCGAGCAGCACGTATTACCATAAACATTTTTATAATCTATATTAAGAAGTGAAATGGGTCTGTATGATGAACCTTCACTGGGATCTTTAGTTTGTTTCAGAACTGGTGATATTAATGTGTACTTCCAAGAAGGAGGGATGCCGTTACCATTTTTAACTGATGTAAAGACATTCAATAACAACAGCAAAGCTTCATTACACAGTAATTTAAATATTTCTGGGGTGATATTATCGATACCTGGAGCTTTGTTTAATTTTAGCTTATTTACTTCAGCTTTAAGTTCTGTCATTGTTATTTGCTTATCTGTTAGTTGTACCTGCTCCTCTAATAACCTAACTTTAACATTGTTTTTAAGAAAAGCTTTTAATACTGAATGTGTTTCTATTTTCTCATTTTGATTATTAAGTTTATGAAAGAATAGCCTAAATGCTTCTAGTATTCCTTCTAAATCAGACACTTTCTTTTTAGTTTCTATATTATGTATTTCCTTGATTTGATTTGTTTTAATCATCTTTTTAGTCCTATTTCCTATTCTTCATTGGTTTTTAGGGTTCATTGAATAGTAACATAGTTTATTTTTTTTCTAAGTTGATCATTGTTTTGTGGTGTAGCGTCTCTGAGTATTTTTTATTAGTATCTTCCAGTTCTTTTATTAAGTTGGTGTTTCCAGTTTGAATATCAAGCTTTAAATTATCCACTTTTGACTGTAATTCCATTAATTCCTTATTCCACTGTTTTTGTTTATTTTTAAACCATCCTACCGCTCTTCCATATAGGTATGCCTTCAGTGCATCCCATATATATATTTCAGATACATCTTTCGTAAGATTCATATCTAAGAATGCTTGTGTCTCTTTAATATAAAATTCCTTAAAATCTTTGAGATTTGTTATGTAGGTAGGTATTCTTGTTACTGATATCCTTCTCTTGAAACACAAGTCTATCTCAAACGTTATGGTGTTATGGTCCGAAAATGGACATGAAATTGTCTTGACTTTATTTAATTTAGTGGTTAAATCTTTTGTTATGTACACTCTATCTATTCTAGCGTATGTATTATATCTCTTCAGCTCTATTCTTGGATCTGTCCAAAGCTTTTGATATGGTGGATCACAAACTATTAATCCACACCCTACAGTCACTCTGTCTAGATCCAAAATCACTTCAATGGTTTGATTCCTACCTAAGTGGTAGCCAACAGGTTGTACTCTGGCAAACTAAACTATCTACCCTATTACCTAACACCCTGGGAGTTCCACAAGGCTCTATATTAGGCCCACTGTTATTCTCCATTTTCATCAATGATTTGCACACTGTCATACCTAAAGTCAACTGCATCCAATATGCAGATGACTCTACACTAATTTGCTCAGCTACATCCCCTACAGAGTTACAGCTAACTACCCAGACTACCTTTAACATGATAGAAAACTGGCTCTCTAATCGCCGCCTTATATTAAATTCCAAAAAGACTAAAATGCTAATATTCCTACCAACACAAAGGTCCTGCACCATAAACATCACAATTAAATCTAAGGATGGCACAGTCATCTCACCTGACCCATCTACTAAACATCTAGGTGTCACTATTGACAACTACTTAAAGTTTGACCTACATGTTAACCAATTGATCAAAACCATCAATAAAAAACTAGGATCACTGTATAGAATAAAAAGCTTTCTGACTCCCCCAGCCAAGGTAGCCATTGCTCCATCTCACCTTCTCTCTACTCTCCTGTACGCACCCCCTCTTCTTCTTAATAACAGTAAGACAACCCTAAACAAGATCACTACCTGTTATAATCACATCGCCAGATTTGCCACCGGGGTCCCTTTCAGGACACATCACTGCATCAACCTAACTTAGCTCGGTTGGCTCGAACTACCTAGTCTATTGCTATATAACCAACTGATCAAGGCCCACAAAATTATATATAACCCTGAAAACACCCCTGCACTCAAAAACCTAGTCACCCTGTATAACAACCCACGACCATTGCGCTCTTCTAACAGAGTCCTCATCCAGACATACAAAACTAATAACCTAGCCGGTGACTCTCTCTTTTTTAATTCTCTAGGCAGATCTTGGAACCTTTTACCTCCTGAGATTACCTCACTTTCTTCTCTAAGTCATTTCAAAGCCAAGCTCAAACTATACCTGGGGTCAAAATGGACCTGCTATTGTACCAAGCCTGGCTAATCCTCTCTCCACATAATGTACAATCCGCAACTGTCACCTTTTAGTAACTACAACTTTCACACTTACTTACTTCTGATCTCATCAAATGAATTTTAATGACACTATTAGAAATAACTTTTTTGAATCCATGTTAAAAAAAAAAAAAAAATGTGTGTGTCTCAATGTTCTTAAGTAACTTTTTTTTTCATGCTACCCAGATTTTTGTGTTATAAAATGATACTTTGTTTTGTTATTGTCAGGAGCTTTTCTCCCTGGGCCTCCGCTGAAAATAGACATATATCCAGTCGGACTATCCCGGTTAACAAATGTAAAATAAAATAAATAAATAAATAAAATAAAATGTATTATGTCTATGGGAAAATGTGTAAAGAATAGTGAATCTGGGATAGCATACTCATTTGTGTTAACTATATTAAAAGTTTCAACAAACTCAGATAATAGCTTTGTTAAAGGTGATCTCTTATGTGTAGTTTTAGTATTTGTGTCAGTTTCTTTTATAATGCAATTGAAATCTCCAGCTATGATTAAATTGCCTTTGGCATATTGTACTATGTCATCTAAGTGTTGTTTGGCCACTCTAACTCCTAGTCCTGGTATCCAATAAATATTCACTAATGTATATACCATTTCATTGATAGATATTGTCACTAGACAAAACATTCCTGAGTTGTAATGAAACGTGTTTATGATTTTAGGCATTAAAATAGTGTTTTTCCACAAAATTACTACTCCCCTTCGCTTTTGACTAAAGGTGGAACTTACTAGTACTGTATATTTTTTATTGTTTAAGGTGTGTTTCCTGTAAAAATACTAGTTGTGCTTCACATAGCTTTAAATATCTGTAAAGACTTCCCCTTTTGCAGTTATTATTTAAACCATTTACATTAATAGATATACATTTTGCAATTGGATTTATATTAGCTTTGCTTTTATCCATATTCATATACTCGTAACAATGTGTAGATGTGTGTACATGAAGAGAATGACTTGTTCTTTCTTCTTCCAACAGTATTACAATAGATTATAGACACCCAATAAAAGTACATTAGAAGATCATAACTGAAAACATTATAAGATAAACAACCACCAAACCCCTCCATGAGAAAAAACATCTCATCCTTGAATGATCTAACCATTCAAGTGATCCCTCTAGATCTGCATTTCAGCATCCTCCCCCAGCCCCGCCACATGGTAGTTTTATAATGAAAAGTATCTTATATATCTTTTAAGTATACATGTATTTGTATTTACATATTACTTAAATACAGTCTTTATCTATTTTTAATATTTTATAAAACACTAAGGCAACACAACTATACCTAGATTTAATACTTAACTATTTGGCTTTGTTTAAATTGTAAAGAAAAATCTCTTATTTTAATATATCTTTTGTATAGCAATAACGGTTATGCATCTTAAAAGTAATATGCTTGCTGTTTATCTCCCTTATAATGTGAGTGGCATTCATAGGTATCAAACTTTTGTAATGTTCTATATAAAAAAAAAATGTTAAGCATTATATGCATCAGTTAACTATACTACAACTTAATTAAATCATGAAGTGTCCGTAACAATGAATATAATATTACACTTTTATTGTCATATATCAGTAATCTTATAGTTTTCATTGAATTCAAAAAATCATATTTTAGTGGCATGAATGTTACTAATTTGTTTTTGGCATTGTTATTATATAGTTTAAGACTATATTTCCAGGCAGTTCCTATATATTATTAGTGCCACTGGCATATTTCACTGCTAATGTACCACATATGTCATATGTCAAATAGCAACTCATAATCCTTATGATATTACAGGATTTATCTACAGTGTTATAACTGTAAGGTTGGAAAATATAATGAGCAAAGTAAACTTTAAACATGCTATAACACAATTGTTTGGTACTTATTACTTTCAACCCTTCTACGTACATGGGAAAGGATAACCTTATATGACCACCAACCATTTTCCTTCTTTTTTCTCTTCATCCTTCTTTTCTCCATTTTTTAATAAATATTTATTTCTATTGTGGCTTCTTTGAATTTAGTGAGGGTACTCAATATCATATTATAGATGAATGAATATGAAAAATCCAGGCAAAAAGCAAGATCCGGATAGAAATAGAACTTTAATCCAAATATAAAATACGACCCAGGAGTACAAACAGTCCAACACAGTCCAAATAGCACCAAAATCCAAGTAAAGTTAAGTGCGCTTTCACTCTCTTCACTTCCTTGCAAAAATGTATAAATACATTGCTGTTGAAAGACAATATATACAATATATAACAACAATGCATAAATGATACCAACATTTTCAAAGAAAAAAATGTTTAGCACACAGGTTCAATATTTTGGTGTCCGCCAGGTGGTTATTTTATGATCTATTAAATATCCTTTTTGTACTATTTTAGGATGGTTTTGTATGGTTAAGACTTGAAGTTTTGGCTAATTTGCAGTACAGACAAGCTATTCAAAATATTTTTTATTTTTTATTTTTTATTTTTATTTTTATATCTTTTATTATGTTTTATACATTTATGCCTTGTTGTTATATATTATATATATTGTCTTTAGAATTTCAGCAGCAATGTATTTATACATTTTTGCAAGGAAGTCAATTAATTAATTTGCAATACATGTATTTAAAGGGTATGAACAGATGTATAGTCAGGTCTGATGAAGCTTTGCATTAGCAGAGTGAAAGCGCACTTAACTTTACTTGGATTTTGGTGCTATTTGGACTGTGTTGGATTGTTTGTACTCCAGGGTCGTATTTTATATTTGGATTAAAGTTCTATTTCTATCTAGATCTTGGTTTTTGCCTGGATTTTTCGTATTCATTGGTTTGTTCTTTTCCTTGTGGCTATCATATTATAGATAATATAGAACATTCAAATCAAGAACATGCCCGATATAGAGACATATTCTCAACTCAAGTGGTCCACACCATATATTTATAACATTGCAGTCAGAAATATACTAATGAATAAGCAATAACCAGCAGCTTTGCAGCATGTGTGTGTCTCTAACAAGTACATACCTATAGGATATTAAAAAGAATAGATAGCAAGCTCTTCTTTCATAATGAACAAATGCATATAGCTTGGTATTTACTTTCATAGACAGAAAATAGACCTGTTATTTATATGCATATCATGTACCAACAGCAATATATTAGTAAATGCCTATGCTATTCAATTCATATTTTAATACTTGTCATATTTTAAAAAAACATGACATATATAGATACTATAAAAGTGATTAATATGAGATATAGCTGACAATGGCTTGAGCGTTTGTGATGATATATAATATATATTCAGTATTATAAATAAAAGTACATTGCATGCCTATTTGTAATCTAAGGTTCAAGGCTGATCAATTTAGACATACAAGACAATCTCTTTAGCCTTGGTCATATGATGGGAGTTACTGTCTCTCTACACAACCATCCATTTTCAGTGAGGATGTTCAATATTAGTATAACTTGCCTTTAATAAAAGCATACTTATAATTAGCAGTTCTTTTCTATGTATATATAATAATATCATAAGCAAGTCTATGAGATTTTTTCTTGCTCATTACTGCTTAATGACTGTGCTACTCGACCAATTTAATATTTGCAGAGTATCTTAATAATTAAACAGCAACTCCTTTTTACCTTTAAAATGCCTAATAACAAATAGCCACATTCATGAACCATAATTGACTTACTGTCCTTAACGTTGAGTACACTAGCTGCAATGTGTTTACAAATATGTTATATAGTTCCAGTCAAGGACTTAAATATATAAAATTTTCATAAAATTAAGTTAAATTATAGTAATTTACTTGGGTAATGTTATTAGAAAAGATTGTAGTAAAGTCTGTATGTGTTAACTATTCATACAGTTTCTTCCAAGTGATATACTTCTTTTTAAGCCTTGTGTGCTGTTTATGTGTACAATTTAAAATGAATAACAAATGTTACAATATAATAAAACATCATGCATGTGTTGATACCTTCTAAATTTGTTAGGTACTTCAGTGTACTTTTAATATTTGTTAAACTGTAAAAGCACTTTGCCATCTCATAAATAGTGTGCTTGTTACTTTAAGTAGCTTAGGAGCTTAAACAACACCCATACTGCCTTGTTTCAGTGCTGACATCACTGACTGTTTACTTTCATTTTGTGCTGTTCGTACATTTGTAGAGGATTTAACACACACTAATAGATTCTAACTGAAGAACCTCCACTCTAGGGATGGAAAAATAAGAGTTCCCAGCTCGTGACCATGGCGGGAAGCCAAAAACAAAGTAAGTGAAGCTTTTAGAGCTTTTTAAACTGAACATGAGCTCATTAAACTGCTATTAGTTTTCTTAACATTAAGGGCAGATATACAAGCCAAACAATTGTTTGTTAGTCAAAAAGGCACTTTTAGCATCAAAGAATAGATAGATAACTACTTTTCAAGGCACTTTTTGACAGTTATTACTATCAGCTTTTATATATTATTATGTGAATTAAATGCAACAGTTTAGATATTTCATGCAGCTTAGTGTAAATAATATAAAAATAATCATGTTCATTTAAGCACACCACATTAATATGTCAGTGTAAATGCATCATATTCTATACTAGCAGTAAAAGGCAGGTAATTTATAAATGAATTATCTAAATATCATTTAGAGTTAGAGAAATCATGACTGTAAGTATTTACACTGTAGTAAAGAAAGATATGTTACCTTGCTTTCTTTAGGGTTGTTTCCTTTAGTTATAAAATGTCCTGTTTATCCTGTATTTATATTGCTTCAAAGACTGACACATATGTAAAGCATGAATGCTTTTAAAGAAGAACTTTTTTACCTTACAGAGCAAATAGAAAACAATAATGTTTGTGCTTTTCATGTGTCTCTTAGCTTCTTCTTCTAATCAGCAGTGCTCCATTCATTTTTTTCTGCATGTCTCTTTACCCCAAAGGAGCTCCAATCCATTTCTTCCACTTTATCCAAGGTTTTATTAGCTGAAAGATAAGAGACTGTTGCTTGTAGAGTGTCAAAAGTTTTAGGACCTTCAGTAAAAAATATTTTTATTCTTGCAGGGAACAGCAGGTGCACTTTAAGTTGCCTTTTTTTCAATTCCTTTATCAGAGGGAGACATTCTTTTCTTGCAGTTATAACTCCAGCAGAATAATCATTATCAAATCTGATTATGTTGTCTTTGTATTTAACTGGAGAAGTTGACCATGCTGTCTTTAAAATAAGTTCCTTGTCCTGTGATGAAAAAAACTTTACTATTATTGATCTCGGGTGATTTTTTGATTTGTCGGTTGATGAAGCAGCTCTTAAGGATCTATGGACTCTCTCAATTCCATAAGAAAGAGCTTCAGGCAATTTTAAAACTTCTGGTAACCAGATAGTAAGGAAAGTCACCATGTTATCTCCCTCTGTTTTCTCTGGCAGCCCATAGATGCGAAGGTTATTTCGTCTGGACCTGTTCTCTAGATCCTCTATTTTATTTTGTAATGAAGCATTTTGTTTTGATAAAAAATGTAGCTGAATATCTTGTTCTGAGAGTCTGCCCTCAGTGTCATTTAGGGATCTCTCTATGTCAGCTATTTGAGACTTCTGTTGTTTCATTATTTCTTGTAGTTGCTGTATTTGTTTTGTAGATCTCTCTTCAAAAGTGCCCAGTTTGGTATTCATTTTGTCAAATTTTACTGATAAGTCTTGTATAGCATTTAATAAAGACTGTATCTCCTTTCTCATCGTCTGGTCCTGTGTGGTATTCTTAGAAAAGCTCATTTCCAGTAGATTCAGATACCTTCCTTCTTGTTTTTTGACAGGAAAAATAATGATTAAAGCCAAATTGTTTGCAATGTAGACTTCTAGTGATATTAGTAGAAGTAATTCAGCGAAATAGGTTTGTCTACAATATCTAGTTTTTAAAATTTCCTGTCAGAAATATCTTTTGAGTGCAGAGCTGAGTAAAGATGCTTCCAACCAGTCTACATCCTAGCCACAACAACAGAATTTCTGAGGTTTACACACAACATGAATGTACAAGTCATACATTTTCTAGATGTCCAACTTATGTTGGAGAATGGTGGTTTGCTGTCTAGTATATTTAGGAAGGAGATGTTCTCAAATTGTTAGCTTCACTATGATAGTGGTCATCCTATGTATTGTAAGAAAAACATAGTGAAAGGCCAGTTTATTAGAGCTGCCAGAATTACCTCAGATGATGATCTTTTCAAAATAAAATTAAATAAAATTACCTCTATGTCTCTGGATAAGAGATACCACTTAGAAGTGTTAAAGTCACTGAAGAAGGAAGTTGTGGAGAATACGGGATCAAAATTCCTGTGCATTTTGGGTAAACCAGACCTATTAAATGGAATAGGTTTAAGTAAACAATCAAGTTCTGAAAATTTTTAACAAGCAATGGACATAAAATATGATGGTTTAAGTTGTAAAGTAAAAAACATAATTACTCAGAATTGGGCCATTTTGAAAACAGATGGTAAACTTTACCAACATTTGGGTGACAAACCATAAAGTACATAGGAATATCAAGGAAGTGTTGGAGAACGGCAAGCAAACTATAAGGACAGGTACCACTAAATGTGGTAGGTGTATTTATTGACAATTCATTATAGATAGGGAAGAGGTTACTCTGAAAAATGCTTGCCAAACAATTACTACATTTTGGAAAGGTGACTGTAATACTGCAGGGCTGGTATATTTGGATCTCTGTAATCAGTACCTTTCATTCTATGTGGGGAAGATAGACAGGAAACTTTCTAAAAGGATTTATGAGCATTTGTACAATGTGAGAAAGGCTAGCCAGAAAAATGCATTATTTAGACACTCTAGTTCATGTGTTGTTTTTAAGAAATTTGTTTTTGGCATTTTAAAAATTGTTCCACAAGATTCCAGAGGAGGGGCTTGGAAAAAACATTTAGAATATAATAATCTCCTCTGGCAATTTAGATTGGATACTACACTAAAATCATGTCTTGACAATTATATTTCAATAAATTATGTGCTAAGAATGAGAGCAGCAAAACTGTAAATTTAACTTATATCTTGATTAGGTTTCTGGTTGTATTTTGAAATGTTTATATTAATTTTAATGAGTTATTTATTACTTTTAAAGGTTCTAAGTGACTTTCAACCCATTTCTTATGATACTTGTTTCTTTAAATGGTATAATGGTTAATTGAATTGATTAGTGAACTAGTGCTTAACTCTTGTATTTTTCAATGAAAAATTCATTTGAAATTTAAATGCCTTGAGCATCGGACACTGTGGAGATTTTTACTTTGTTCTTGGTTTTACAAGTCTACATGGTTTACATACCTTTTTACAAGTTATTAGTATTAATTTTAGACTTTGATGAGGCAACTTCTTAGACAACAAAATGAGTTACAATGACACAACAGCAGCAGCAATGAAACAACATTTCCACATTCCCAAAGGAATAAACACGGAGGACATACATTATGTGTCACAGTACTGTGACAAGATGTAGATCTCCACTGCCAGAAACATGTCAGCCATTGCCTGAGAATAGACTATAGTAAAACTAGTGTTACTGTGGCAAAACCATTGTTCTGTACAGTGGTTGCTTGTAGCTTCTATGTGCATATATACATGGAATTACTTATGTACCTGCATACATGCAACTATAAATATGACTATAGTTGCAAGGCATTTTATGAATTGCTGTTTTTGAATAGGTGTATAGGGATGTACAATCTGACAAAGTCACTGCTAGTTGATTTGTGTTATAGGCAAACCCTCTTTAGGTGACTATAGCACTTTTATGTGTATGGCCTTTGGTCAGAGTTCTACAGTCGTGGAATTAATACATACTAATTAATATTGAAATTCAGATTAAAAAAATATCTTTTCTTACTCATCATTTTGGTCCAGTCATTTTGTTAATGATGAAAATACTCTGTTGCTCAACTTTAGATTATTCCTTATTACTCATAATATGTATGTCACTCTATCTGAAAAAATATATATTGTCCAATTTGATTAACCAGATATAATGCAGATAACATAAATCACTCTACTAGAATCCTTTTTGCACTGTAGCTATACAAGGCAATTAATGAATAAGTTACAATAAATTTAAAATAATATGATTTGAAGAGGACATTGGACTATATTCAGGAAATTTAACTACATCACCCTAAGTGAATCTGCACATTGAGCAGCCATGTCCAGGTTGTATGCAATTCAGGAAACCAAACTATACAACCTGGCTAGCCTAAATAATGTGTTTGGTCATGCTATATGGTAATTAGCATATCATGATGTGGTATGTATGATAATGAGGCAAAGCAAGACGGAAGAGAGATTTCAGAAACATTTAAATGCCATACAATATACTTCTTAACCTGCACATATTGAAAATAAGTACAGGTACAAAAGCCATTGAAATGTAGGTGCATCTAACCAAAAATCTGGACAACTAATTAGTATAACATTTGAATACCAAATAGCACATCATTTTCCCATGTCTTATTAGGAATGTAGGATATTACTCAGAAACCTCAGAAACATATGTGCAAAAAAAACAGATTAACAAAAGTAATGGAAAAATATACTCACATTATCAAAGAGCCGCTTTAAAATCTGTAGATTTTAATGAACTGTATTGTAAAAATTCTATCATACAAGGTTATGTATTTTTGCTTCTGAAAAAGGGATATGCAAGATGTGTGTCCTCCTTCTTTAAATTATTAATGCCACAGGTATGTTGGTTGTGTAGTGTGTTTCACTGTGTACTAGACAGCTTCAAAAATCAAGTGTGATGAGAAGGATTCAGAAAATTGTGTGAAAGGTAAGTTAAGCTGGAAAATAGGGACATACCTCCAAAATTAGGCACATCATGTACATGGGTAAGTCAGGCCTAAAAATTGGGATGTTCCTTCAAAACACTGACAGTTGAGAGGTCTGATGCATAATGAAGCTGCACCTACAGCATATTTGAACTTGGCCTTATACCCATGTTCAGACAGAGTAAATCACAGAATAATGTTAGAGCCTGGCTCAGCCATAGTAAATGTGTATCTGCAACAGCCTCATTGCCACTACTATGCCCAGTTATGCATGACATCAAAGCTAGAGGCACAGGATTGACCAACTGCAGTCAGCATTTCACAGCCTCCAAAAACACCCACAGTGTGAACCAGTATTGTGTTGACAGGGACACCATTCAACAATTCATGGAAAGGCACCAGCTTCATCTGCAGCCCTGTGGGAATTCAGGAGTAGCTATCCTAGTGGACACTAAGGGATGCTTTGCTTTATGTGTGTTAGCTAAAGGGACCTTTTGGTGACTTACTGGGGACACACTGGGGGTATCTTAGGTGTCTGCCTTGAGAATACTCATCATTATTAATGAGGCTCAGGGCCCATCACTCATGCATAACAAGTTATTTAAAATCTGTATTATTTAATTTCATGTTTGCTAAAATTTATATAAAAAACTAGATGGATCAAAAATCATTAAAATGTGAAAGCTTTGCCAAGATGATACTCAAATACTTAAAAGATGATGTTTCCAAAACATTCTTTATTTTTGTTTACTGTTTCTTATGTTATATAATCTAAGAACGATTATGACAAGTCTGTAAATAAATGGTCTTTGACAGCTTTCATAATGTATGTAGTTTCTTTTCTGCTGTGTGCAGTGCTATATGTTGTTTTTTGTTCACATTAAGTTTTATTTCATTATTTCTTTTGTCGCATTTTTATCCTACCTGTATAAAATTCAATTAAAAGCTTTTGGAAAAAATTGTTATGGAGAAATTTTATTAACAGAATTAAGGAGCCAGAAAATGTTGAGGAGATAATTGCTAGCAATGTCAGGTACATCTGATCTTATATATTATACTTATTTTGCATTATATATAGGAATTCTACTGGTTATGAAAGATATCTAGGGTAGTCTAGTGAATTTAGCATAGAAGACTAAGGCTATGTACACAGTAAAGTTTGGGCACAACTCTCTGCATGCCCAGATATTGGTGACAATATGCCAACCCTGCCTCCAGAACACATTCAAAGGTTCTTGCTAATTATCTCCCCATGTACACTGAGCTGAGTAGCCTGAACCCATCAGGCTCATAGCTCCCCTAGCACACATCTGTGCATACACCTGCACACACACACACACACACACACACACACACACACACACACACACACACACACACACACACACAGACACTAACACGTGCGCGCATGCACACACACACACACACACACACACACACACACACACACACACACACACACACACGCACATGCTCAGATGCCACTTAGGAGCATGCAGTCGCATGATAGCCTTTTTTTGTCTTAGGTGACTCCATGGTGCAACAAACAGATGCGGCACTCACCAGGTTACAGGAAGTTCCATGGCAAAAAAGAGTAAAGCCCTGACTTTGACCAAAATGACTCAGGTTGTATTAGTTGCTTGGATGCTGTGAAGAAGGTCAGGAAGGAAAAGAAGTGAACGGATACTATGTGCACACCAATTTATGGAGTGGTGGGAAGAAGGCAGCATGACTCAGCAGAGTGCCATCTGTTATAAAATCCTGTGTGGAGGCCAAATAACTGACAGAACTGTTAATTCACAAGGGAAACAATGCAAAATTCTTAAGGAGTTATATCATCTCTACAAGTAACACTCCTCTCACTGCTTGTCTGCTGCTGAAACATGCACAAAAAGCTGGGGCACAGAATTTCCACGATGGCTGCTCACTAAGTAACAGCTTAATTTCAGCTTTCCCAGTGTGAAAACAGAAACTCAGAAAAGAGAGCAAGTGAATTTGTTTTTTTTTTTTTTTATAAAGTTCACTTACTGTTTACAAGTACACTGCCTGGATGCCAGCAAAAAAAAAACATTTAGAGAACCTGAAAGAAAATTAACCACAGAAGGTGAGGAGAAAACATTATCTGGGAACAATCCTGCAGCTGTTCAGCAAAAAGCAGTTCAAGCTTCAGCTTTGGTGCAAGACATGCCTTACAATAATTAAGAGGAAAAAATAAGTTAAACGTACTCAGAGCTGATTAAATAAATGAAATACTGAAGGAGTATAACAACTCAAATAACAGAAGGTTGGAAAAATGGAAGAAGTTTTAAACATATATTCAGATGAGCAGATAAAATGGCAAAAATCATAGGTCAAAATGAAGAAAAGGCTGGCTGAGTATAAGACTGCCCAAGAGCAGACATTTCAAAAATGGTACAATTAGATGACAGAGCACGTAAGAAAAACCTGAGATTTTCTGCTGTACCAGAGAAACTGGAAGGAACAGACAGAATTAATTTTTGAAAGCACAAATAAGCAACTGGACTGGTATTCCACAGCAGGAGTTGTTAATTGAATGGGTATATCATGTGTAGGGTCTGAACCTGGCCATGAGAAAGGAGCCAAGACCTCTGGTAGTTAAGATGTAATCCTACTAGTAGAAAGAGTTGATTCTAACAAGTCTGTGACAGAAGGACAAACTACTACAAGTTGGAGACAGTAAAGTTTTTGTGGAAAATGATTACTCATTGTACACCAGGTAGAACAGGAGAGGAGTAAATTTATTCTAGCAATCAGGAAATGTCAAGAAGCAGGTGTGAGATTCAAGCTGCTGTATCCAGCTACCTTCAGAATATTTTATTCCTGGAGTGTCAAAGTCATTTTTTGATGCAGAACATGCTAAAGAGGAAATACAAATGTTTGTCCAACAAAATGTAAGCTATCAAACAGAAGGGGATTCTGCTTCTTGTTCTCTAGATTATATAGCTTATACAGATACTATGCCAGTTAAACCTTTTCCAATGTTCCAAAGGGAAATGCTTGAGAGTCAGAAAAAAGCACAGGAGTTGGTTAGAAGAATCAGAAGTACATTGAAAATGAACCAGAGACTGGAGTTGGGAGATGGAGAAAATCAGCAACTTGGAAATTAATGAATAAATGTGGGATTAGAAAGCATCAATTACATTTATGAAATATGTGGAACAAGAAAACCTATAAATATTGGACTTTTTTGACTTTGTTAAACTTGTAGGGATCTAAAGCATATATGCCCTACTTCAGGACATTAATGTTTGGAAGAACATTAAGGATAGGGGAAGATGAAGGAAAGACGTAACTGTAAGATAAACACGTTTTGTTCTTAACAGTATTATTATACAACATGACATATACTGCATGTTATATAGCAAACCTTTTCCAGTTATTTTGTGTGTAATAGGGATAAGAAAGTAAACAAGTGCCCTTTTTTCTTTCTTCTTTCTTTGTTCTTGTTCAGTTTTTAAGAACTGTAGGCACTGCAATGTAAAAAGAGAAGAAAGCCTGGACAAAATAGCATGATATAACTAAAACTGAAATGTTTTTTCTTTCTTTTGCATAGAGGAATGACTGGATTAAGGCTCCTCACTTAACCTAACAAGTTTTAAGTGGAAGTAAGTCTGATGATGTGAGGTATTGCCAGCTATGCCAGGAGAAGTAGGGCAGTGGGTGTGTAACATATGGCAGCACAGTTAGCTGGAATTATGTAAAATAATTATATGTCATTTGTATATCAAACTGATTTTTACAGATGTTTGTGTTGAAAAATGCATTTGTAAAGTTGCTTGTGTTAAAAATGTACCAACAGTGGGTCCTGACTGTATTGTAACTGAATTAAATATATATGTTAACAAAGGATACTGGAAGACAAGAGGTTAAGCTCAGATCCAGCTAACTTTGAAAAAAGTAAGAAATTAAATTACTGGGCCTAGGCCATAAATATATTATCTTACAGTTCTCAATGCAGCCAGAGACAAAATGTCTGTACTAGGATTCAATGTTCTTTATTAAGTTGCTCTGATGTCCCCTCTCTGGGCCAGTAATCAAGACCCAGAGACAGACAGAATGATAGAGGCTGTTGCTGTTTTACTGACACTGGCCCTGACACTGGAGAGGGACGTTCACTTGGAACAAAAATGCATACACCCAGTATTTCCAGATGCAGCTCCTGGGGTGAACTAATTGCTACTCTGGAAGGGTAGAGGTTTGAAACTGTTTTATGACTTCCAGGAGCTGCAGCAGATTTAGCAACGGTGTGTGTGTGTGTATGTGTGTGTGTGTGTGTGTGTGTGTGTGTGTGTGTGTGTGTGTGTGTGTGTGTGTGTGTGAAAATCAAATCTCAAAGTGTGTGTGTGTGTGTGTGTGTGTGTGTGTGTGTGTGTGTGTGTGTGTGTGTGTGTGTGTGTGTGTGTGTGTGTGTGTGTGTGTGTGTGTGTGTGTGTGTGTGTGTGTGTGTGTGTGTGTGTGTGTGTGTGTGAGCTTCTTGGAGCAGGGATACAAAGCACTGGTTTCACAGAAAGAGTGGTGAAGAACTTGGGTTGGACACTCAGCTAAGGTCTCAACTCTATAGCTGTGCCAGTGGAGAGTCTTATTGGGGACCTGGAGGGAAACCTAGACCCCTGAGTGAGTGCGTTCCCTGTGTGCCTTTAAGGCAAATTGCGCTTGATACAGAGAGCTGCATTTGGAAATACTGGGTGCATACATTTCCGTTCCAAGTGAACGCCCCTCCCCAGTGTCAGTGGTGAGGATTTAGGCTCCTTGATTACTGGTCCAGAGAGGGGACAACAGAGCAAGTTAATAAAAGAACACTGAATGTATTTAAAAGTTTTCCTTTAAAAAATAAATGTTCACAGTGTAACATAAGAAGCTTGTAGCTGAAGGTAACAGTGTATCTGGTTCTCATGTTTCTATGGAAACAAGCTAATAAGGGTAATAAACAAAATATTTTTTATTACAATTGTTAAATCAAATTGCATGCTAATCAACCAATCCTACATGGTACAGCTATTCATCAAGCTATAAAGCATCCCTGTAGGCTTCATGCTGGTTCCCATGAATTCTAAAACTTTGGGAATACAAAGAGTCTACACAGACAGAATGATAGAGGCTATTGCTGCTTTACTTCTTTTGTATGTGCTACAGGCTGAAGCCAGTGCTGCTGCTGCTGCTTCCAGTGCCAATAGGCCTAGGCTGAGAAGGAGAAGAGTTTTCAGGCCCCATTTAACTTTTTACAACCTACATGATGTGGAGATTGTAGAGCACTACAGGGTGGATAGGGACACAATACAGGAACTTTGTGACCTCTGCCATGAATGTTGTATTATGATAGCACTGTAATTGTGGAGCTTTTGTCCCTGTGCCTCCAATAAAAATGGGCCATATTACACCCAGTTGGACTCTCCTGGTAAACACATGTAAATAAATATGTGTTCATTATTAAGTAGTAGGCCTCAAGCATCCAAGATTCACACAGTCATACCCCTCCAAAGTAGTAATGATCACTGCATGGCCCAGTTTAGCACCATACGTTTGTACTGGAAAATCATTAAAGAGAATAGTTAGAAAATAATGATACACATTGCAGTTTCTGTCTTCATAACCCTCACCAGATCATTCACAATAAAGCTGGGAAATTTTGATGCTAAGGCCAATATAAGTCAAAGGTATAATTACCAGTTTAACATCAGAAATGCAGATATATATACTAAGCACTTTAATTCAGCTATGCACCCTGAACATCAGACAGCAAGCTTATGTATCCCTGAATGCAAAAGAAGACAGGGATATGGCACAGTTATCATCACTTGCACAGGGTGTTTTCTGCAGTGGGAGGGGGGGGCAGGAGACCTAGGTTGACACAAAAGTTTGCTGAGTGTGTATGAGTAAGAAAGAGAAGCAGCCAGGCTGAACCATGTAACTGTTGTGTGTAAGGCTGTAGGGGTTCTCCAGCTGAAATTGGTGTGCGAGTGTCTGCATGAACACAGCCAAGATCAGTGCTACCTCTACATTTTGGTATGTCAGACAGGTGTGAACCATGCATGGAAGAGGAGGCAGTTCATCGTTGTCACCCCCGACCATGAGAACTGGCTCTGCTAGGAGTTGCACTGTTATGTCCACTCCCATAGTCAGATGCAGTGCTGCTACCTGAATGTGACTGATGTCTGCTGTATGAGCTCCCTTCACAGGGATGCCCAGGACCACAACTCTATGGCCTGCCATATCTGGGTGTGGACAGCACACTCACTGACGGAGCAGTAAAAGTACTGCCACTGAGGGAGCATGATTAAGCATGGCCACATTGCCTATCAGCAGATGATGTGGCTGACCTACGCCATGAGAACACAGTTCCCCTCCCAGCAGACATTCCATCACAGACAACCCTTGTTCCATGACAGACACCCCTTGTTCCATCACAGACACCCCTCCTTCCAACGTGTCATTCACCCAATCCATTGAACTGGCAACATGGTGGAGGCAGTCATGCATGTCAATTGTACCACACCTACTATCCTGAGCATTTGTCTGGAGCACCTTTGGGAACATATCTGTGCCTTCATGATGGCCCTAAGCATACACTGAGTAACACGGGAAGAGACACCTGCACCAGGTGGAGAAGGGACAGCAGACCTCTTCTGAGCACTCCTATCAACCCTCTTGTGTGGCACCTCACCAACACTTTGGCTATGGCCAGAGTCAACAGACACTGAAGACACAGTAGCCACATTTCCCTGATTAATGGCCTTTTCCTCCACCTGTCCAAAATCTGTGGTATCACTGGAATAGGTAGGTGTAGGCTGACTGGCTGTGTCTGAAGGAATTACAGGGAATGGCCGTATGTCAACCTCAGTATCAGATTCAACCTCTGGACCCCTGACTGTGCCCTTGTTTGGCCACCATCATCATCAGAGTCTGCTGATACACTGACATCAGGTGGTTCAGGGCCCACACTTCCACTGTCATGATCATCTGTGATGAAAAGCAACAAATGTGGAAAAAATTAATACCTACAGTACTATAGTTTAATATATGCTAACAAACTAACAGTGCTGCCATTAATGCAGACAGCACAGCAATGCACACAACAGGCTTGACATCAACATCACATACTAAAATATTTTTCTAAATTGCACAGCAGTACTTATATAAAAATATTTGGCTTACAATCTGCAGGTGGTATTCACCTCTGCAAGCCAGATGGTCCTGGAAGAAGTTAAACAAAAGGTAAGGGCAACATCATCACATGTAACAGTAACACAATGAGTAATGTTTTTACACCTTTATAGGTCCATTAACTCTACTTTTAACAAGAACATGGCTGACAATTCCAACCTAAGCTAAGAACTGTAGCAATCTTCAATGCCCCCAAAACAAATTCATCTGAAACAAAAGTAATGCTTTAATTTCAATTGTTTTGCTATACAACAGTATTCAGTTGTTGAGATACCAAAGCTTACCTGGAAGCTCCTCCTGGGATGTGTCTGCTGTCTCTGACACTGTTGCTCTCACATCCAGGAAATGCTGTACTGCACTCTCCTGTTAGCTGTCTGGGTCACTGATATTAGCCGGGAACTCTTCATTGGGTGTTAGTGGTGGTTCCCTAGCAGATCCTCCCTGGTACCCATCTGGTCACGGTCCACTGCAGCTGCTCTACTCCATTCAGATCTGATCATGTCAGTGGCCCTCTGAAGCACCTGCTTGTACATTATGTGTTCCCCTCCCCCCACTGCATTCCAGTCATCCACCAGCTGGCTCCAAATTCACATCTGATGTGCCATATCTCCCTGTCCCCTTTCCAGCGGAAAAGCCCCAAGTTACCTAAAGACATCTACTATCACTTAGTTCTTACCATAAATGAAGGGGGGTCTGCAGGGATTTACACACCTGGGTGGCATACTCCTAGGTGTCCTAAAAGTCAACAGAAGGATAATACACATAAGTATCACATAACTACAAAATAACTGTTTCCAGATACAGCAGAAAAGGTAGCCACTCAGTAATACCCACTTGAGAAACATAAAACAGTCTACAGATGTGAAATATGAACAACAAGCAGGATGAAATCCAAGGAGACTAACAACAGCTACATATCCTTGTTTGTGTCATAACAGTAACTCAGCTTTGGCCCCCACAAGGGCAGTGTATCCTTGCTTGTGCCATAAAAGTAACTCAACTTTGCCTCCACACATAAAAACAGTGTATCCCTGTTTGTGCCATAACAGTAACTCAGCTTTGCCCACACACAAGAACAGTGCATCATTGTTTGTGACATAACAGTAACTCAGCTCTGCCCCCACACAAGAACAGTGTATCCCTGTTTGCACCATAACAATAACTCAGCTTTGCTTCCCCACCCCCAAAACATAACAGGAAAATGGCAAATTTTGTTAATAAACTACATTTCAAATGCTTACAATTCTATCAAAAGAACTGTCCCTGAAACATTTGTACATATTTATCACACAGCATTCCATTTTCACATATTGGCAGTCATGTATACCTGTTAAAGGGCTTGGCAAACATGCCAGTATCATCAGTACACTTGCAACTAATGCATGCAGATAAAAAGTGTAAAAGCCTTTCCTTCACATTTTTCTAAACTACATTCTATACTACAAGCTATATATGCAATATATAGCTGACAAAATGTAAGCATACCTTCTGAAGTTCAGTATTTCTTTGTAGAGATATATACTCAAGGAATAAGCTCTTATGTGCACTCTTCCCAATTTAAACAAGTCTCCTCACCTTCAGTTTGCCTAGCTACATGGTTGCCTTTTTACACAGTGCAGATTCAGGGCTGTCAGCACATATGCAAATGATATGTGAACTCATTAGAATTGATAAATCCCAAAATGTGGATCTGTGTAGGAGATGTAAACATAGTGCAGGCACTTCCTCAGTGTTTATTGTTAATGGATTGGAAGTGTGACTGACTAGTGATTGGGAGAAGGAAAACACAAAAGTACTGGAGGCTGCCTTACTTCTACTTGGAGTTTCAGGTTGCATCTAGAAAGTGTTAGATGTAAGGTTAGAAATATAAATAAGCAGCACACAAGTAACAGGTCGTGTTCCTTAACATCCAACCTGGCCTTCATTTGTTGGCAACTGCATATGATATTATTTCCAGTTAATATCCTCACACATTTAAGGCCAATGATATATAGCTTATGCACTGCATGTCTCAGAGTACTGCTCAGATAAATGAAGACTGGCCAACAAACACAGAAATGTAAGACAGAGCTGTATATTTGCAAGCAACAATCATGACAGGTTGTGTGATGACTAGGTGCACTACATCCAAAACTTATACATGTACAAATAAAACTTGTATGGTTTGATATCACTGTAGATGCTGTTGCAGTTGGTTGGGCTCATAATGAGTTAAGTTCTTTGCTGAAAAGCTGTTTCTGTGGCAAAGAGGGATAAGGCACCCATCCTGTGTTCTGAAGGTACATTTAGAGTGAGAGTTCAAATCCAGACCTCTGTAGAAATATCTCATCTGTAATAACATTTTCTGTTGGGTATGTCATAGATTGCTTTTTCTCATTTCAACTACCTCTCCATTTTCTTTCTTTTTTGCTTTGATTTATTTATTTTTTATTTTATTGGCCAGTGCTTGTGAGATGCACAAGTAGCGCAAACACAGGAAACAGAGAAAAATGGATGTCAGGTTTGACTGTGCTTATCTGGTTTGCACGAAGCACAGCAGTGTGCAAACTGGACAATTGGGCAACCCAGGTAGCAGACAGGACCTAAACAGCCAAAAATAGAAACCAGATGCATTCAATTAATACTACTGGGCATTGTGCAAACCCAGTAAGTAACATTGTGCTGCAGTTAACAGCAAGACCTTAAGAATGATTATTAAACTATGGAACCTCATGCAACTAATCCTGTGGCAGCAGGTGTTAAGTGTAGGGCTGGTGTACAGATGGTCCTGAGCCCTAGTACAGGGTGTGCAACCTTTGTTTCACTGTTGTGACATTGCAGTCTACAGCAATGGACTGCAACATAGACAAGTTCTTTCCCAACCTTCTTGTGGCAACAGGTGTAAGTGCAGGACTGCCATACACATGGTCTGGGGTTTGAATACAGCATATTGCATACACGTTTAATGTTGTTCTACTTCCAATTATAGTCACTCTTACTTATAACACTTGACATGGTGTAGCTGATATTAATTATGTGTGAGGGCTGAGGCACTAGTACTGTGCCAGTTATGTATTAATTTATCTATGTATTATCACATTTATCCTCAAATGTATGACTGTATATTGTGTACTATATTCCTGTAAGTATATTCCTGCTATCTGGACTGCCATGGCCTTCACATTTGTCTAACACACATACACAACTACCTATACATCCAATAACCTGGAAATTGTTTTGCTTGCCACTGTTGAGCTCCTCTACCATCATGCACTGCTGAGCACAGTGATTGCATGATGGTGCGCAGAAAAAATATTTTCAAACAGTGTGCTCACTCCCAGTAAAAGTGAAAACTGGAATTGGTGGGAAACCATCAGCCTCCACTGCTCTTGATCCATGGTAGACATGGCAGGTGTGGTGGAGAGGGTGTCACATTTAGGGAAGAGAGATGGGGTGTCCAGGAGTCCAAGGTTTTTATTGGACTCCTAGTTACACACCATAGTGCCAGGTTGTTGCACAGGGACGTTTGTGGCTCTCAGTATAAATCAGAAGCTTGGTATAGTCTGATCTGACTGTATCCTGTGCACTGGTATCCTGAGCACTGGTGATCAACGTAGGCATCACTATAATGACCTATGGTGGAAGAAGAGGGATACTGTCGATGCTTGGATTGAGGAATTTAGGACTGCAGTCATCCCACAGATGTATAAGGTTCAACTACAAATAGTACTTGTAAGGCTTAAAAGCTGAATATAGGAAAGACTGGTATTCATAATGGTATTCTGTTCTGTTTTTTTCACAGCTGCCATGGAAAGGGAGGTCAATGTAAGAACTCATGGGGCTAGATTGGCAAGGATCAGGGAAGCATCCAGCATGTATGCAGCAGAAGAGTAGTGTTATTGCAGCATTAAAAGTTAAAGATAGCTTTTTTGGTATTTTGAAGAGTTGTGTTAAATTTAGCATGCATATCTCGACTGTAAAAGCAAGTATGCATGCATTAGTCTGCAGCACAAACCAAGAGTGCAATATTAGACTTTAGTCAGAGGCTGTGAGTTCAAATATGGCACTTCCCAACTATACAATACTGTTCATTTTTCAATTATGTCTAACTTAAAGGTTTTAAGTAACAGCTTTATACCAGTGGCACACATGCCCTGCTGTATACTATAATCTGTATAATTGGAACAAGCATATGTACAATATATGCACATGTCAAAACATGCTGTAATATGTAGTATAGTGTGGATCTGTTAGGAGCTGGTAGTCTTAAAAGTAAAAGTTTATGTTAGAAGCTGGTAGTCTTACGAATAAAGGTTATGATAATAGAGTCAAATAATTGTATTCATCCATTGTATATCACATATGAAGGTAATAATCTTATCTCTTTTTTTTCTTCTCTCACCCCAACCCTTATGTCTCTTTTTTCTTTTATTGCTATTTTATTTTATTTTTTAATTTTTTGTTTTATTTTATTATGTGTAATCAAAATGTGTCCATGTCATCCATGTGTACTACATCATTAAATGCTCCTCAACACAGCGGAGTAGGCTTGCCACATAGGATTCACCTGCTCCCCTCCACCAGCTCCAGCATCAATGCCCAACACATCTGGGAGTCAACCTAGCAGCACCATGTCTGTTGCTCCAGCACTACCTGCCCCTCATGAAGTTCTGTCCTGGAGGCTGGTCCAGTGGTACCCTCTGTGTGCAGTGACACAGATGGTGACTTTATCACCTGTACCCAGTTGTGAGGATGGTGTGTAGAGTTGTGCACCACATTCTTGGTGCATGCCTATGCTGGCTGGAGAGGCTGCTCTCCCTCACTGTGTGTTGTACCAGGATGAGAAGGAGAAAGAGATGCCAAGCACTCCAACCCATGCCAGATGATAGTCCAGTGGGTGAGGACTTAATTCTCACTGTCACCCAGCTTGATGACCATGGGTTCTGGATGCCCACAATCTCACTCCAATTATGGTTTCCACCAACCTCTTGTGTCCAACTTTCCCAGTGTCTTGTTTGTCTTGTCTGTCTACAATTGTCTTCTCACCTACCCAACTTACCTGACCAAGACATACCTACATCCCTTCCCCAACATTCCTCTCTCTCTCTCTCAAAAAAAAGGGCAGCTGTCCCACAAAAAATCGTACCATACATAGCTCTCTATTTTGCACACGTGTCTTCTTGACACACTTGATTCAGTCCAGTTGGCTATACAATATGATTGCATTGTGGTCACCCTTTTCTCTGGAGGTGACAGTCCAAATTCAGTTAATATTTTGCACATATGTTCACTTTACACTGTTAAAGAAATGGATAGCTATGGTTCTTTCCTACTTCCCTCCTGCACATTCCTGCCGTGTTTCAGCTTTGTTCTTCCCATGCTTACTCCCCATTTCACCACTGTCTTATCTTTCCCATTTCTTTTTTTAATGCATTATTGGATGATGGTGCTCATCATGCACCAGCGTGCAGCAACTGTAATGCAAAAGTAGTTAAAAGTATTAGATACAGCTGTATTTGAACCCAGTACCATCTGGCCCCAAAAAGAAATGTATCACTGCATTAAAACATGCTGCCACAGAGTCAGTTAAGTATCAGGAATATTCCAGTGACTCAATGCTGTCAGAGTTTAGCAAAGTGGCTCATGTTTGCACACTGCTTAACTATGTGCAAACATGTGTATCTCACATGCATATACACTTTCCTAACTGTCACACAAACCTGCTACTCACCACACTATGGAAATGTATATATTATGCTGTATTCA
The DNA here is from genome assembly GCF_019279795.1 of Protopterus annectens. NCBI lineage: Eukaryota > Metazoa > Chordata > Ceratodontiformes > Protopteridae > Protopterus > Protopterus annectens. Next base: position 176,098,463 of record NC_056735.1, on the reverse strand, counting down.
TAAGATGATAGGAAGTTACTAGGCTAATGGCCATGGAGCCCTTACAAGACTAGCCAACAGTTTGTTTGTGTCTTTCGGCTTTTCCCGGTTAGGGGTCGCCACAGCGGAACTCCAGTCCGCTAATGATTGGCAGTAGAGTTTTACGTGCTGGCTTGCCAGGCCTAACGCACAACCTTCAACAAAGGAATGCCCGTTCATGCATGTTGCCACACAGAAGATGCTCTAACTGAGAATCAAACGGGCAATGTCTAACTGTGAGGCGACAATGCTACCGCAGCACAAGACTAGCCAATAGTATATCCCCAAAAAGAAACCTCAGTCAGCATATATCACCCCTGGCAATGAGGGACACAGGTAGAAACTCTGGGACAAATTTGTGGTTTCCTATCCACTCATCAAGGTTGTGCTTGAACAGCATCAGTGAGGTGCTCTGTTTGACATGTATGGGAAGTCTATTCCAGAGACAGTGTAGCTTCTGGGAGACAAACCTGTCTCTCCAGCAGGTTTTGTTGATGTCACATATCAGATTTATTCCTTTTGAGCAGGTAATGCATGAAGAGTTAGACTTACGAATATGGAGCATCTCTAGTAGGGCAGGATCTGCTATTGCCTTGTAGGCAAGACACAGATCGCCTCTGAGCAATATGTTCGATACCGAGCAGAGTGATAGTGATTTGACCCTGTCCACATAGGATAGGTGTTGGAGGCCATGGATTCTCTTTGTGAGGTATTTCTGTAGGTTTTCCAGTTGGTGCAGGTGCTTGGAAAGGTACATACCAAACAGGGAGTTATACTCAATTATTGGCCTAAAGAGGGAGTAGTGCAGAGAGGTAATAACCTCCTTTTTTTCTGGATGCAATCCCTTTACTTATTAGATGAACCAAGTAAAATGCTTTTCTGACCACTGCTGCTACATGATTGTCGAACATGAGATTGTTGTCAACCTGAGTACCTAGGTCTTTCACCACAGGTTGTGTGCTTAAGGAATTGCTGTTGATGTGGTAATCAGTAGGGGCAGTGTTTTTGCTGAGTTTGGTATGATAATACATTTTTTTGCATTTAACTTAAGACCATGACTTTGGTACCAGTCATTTGTTGCTGTAAGACCCTCTTGCAGTATGTTAACATCATTTGGGGAGTCACTAACAGCACCCAACTTACAGTCATCCACAAACTTGGTCAGCCACAGGTCTTTTGTTTTTGCCTGGACCTCTGAGAAGTAGATGCCAAACAGCAGGGATCCCAGGACAGATCCCTGGGGAATAACACTAGTGACAGGTCTGCTGTCAAAGGTGAAGGAACCTATTTTGACCTTTTGGGTCCTATCAGCGAGCCAGTTTGCCACCCACCTGATGAGATAGGGATTTACGCCAAGTTATGTTAGCTTTTTGATGATGCCCGAGTATTGGATTGTGTCAAAGGCCTTGGCCAAGTCAAGGAAAGCTGCATGTACTGACTTTCCCTCATCCAGGGCCTTGGTGAAAGTCTCAAAAAAGTCAACCAGGTTCAACAGGCAGGATCTGCCTTTGATGAATCCGAACTAGGTGGGGTCAAGTGCTTGGAGATTGCCTATGTCCTTGTTTATGAGATTCATAATAATATGCTCCATGGCTTTACAGATCAGACTTGTCAAACTAATGAGGCAATAGTTTCCAGAGTCAGTAGTGGCACTACCTTTGTGCAAGAAGATGACAATGGCAGTTTTGCACTCTGCTGGAATGAAACCTGTACTTAGGCTGTGGTTGAATAGGGTGCTCAATGGCGAAGCTAGTTCTTGCTGGAGATGGTGCAGAATACACTCTGGGATACTATCAGGTCCCATGGAAGATGCATTTTTTGCCTTGGATACGGCCTTTAACACCTGATCTATGGAGATGTGAGTTATGGAACAAGTATCAAGGATATCGAATGGGCCTTCTGGGGGATAGGGGGTGAAGTTTGGGCTGAACTTATCTGCTAGCAGGTTGGCTAAGTCAACAGGATCGGTGTAAGTAGCACCGTTAAGTATTAATTCAGAACAAACCTGGCCTTTGCCACAGAGGTTCCTGACAAACCTGAAGAAGGCTTTGTGGTTTCCCTTTGTTTCAGAGGCTAGTTTCAATTCATAATTGGCTTTGGAGGTTTTCACTGATGATCTAATTTGCTTGTTGAAGCTGAGGAGGGAGTTTTTCCAGTTTGAAATGTATTCCTTTTTAACCTTGGACAACAGTTTCTTCCTCTTGTTGTAAAGCCTGTTGATAAATGTTGGCCACCAGACAGATTTGTGTTTCCTTAAGAAGCATGTTTTAGTTCGGTTGGGTATGGCTGAGTCCATACTGTTGTACAGGTGCTTGTATACATCATTGGCGTACTGTTCAGCATAGTTGTCTGCATCCTCTGAAGGGGGTGATGGTGTGAAGCTACTGATACCCTCCCTTAGGAGGTTGTAGTCAGCTTTTGAGAAATTTTTTTAGCCTGATTATGGCTGGGGGGGTTGGGTGGGACAGAAACTTCGAATGAGACAGACCGATAATCTGATCTCACCAGGGAAGAACATACTATGGGAATGGTGCAGCAGTCACCCATGTTGGTGAGAACCAAGTCCAGAATGTTATCTCCTGTTGTCAATTATGAGACAAGTTGGTCTAGTGCATTAGAATTTATGAAGTCAAGGAATCATTGGGTGAATGCATTAGTGCAGGAATACCTCACTCAGTCTATGGTGGAGCACCAAGGATCAGGGTATGAGGGGGTACCTTGATGAAGTCAGGTAAGTCCAGGTAGGAGGAGTGGGTGTCCTGAGTCATGGAGGGGGTCTATAGCTGGCTATAATTTGGATGCGTGTCTTGCCAATGCCAGTTGCCCCTGGAGTAATTCCAGTGCATCATGCTGGCAAACCAGTCTGGAGGTGTGCCTGTTCTTTATGAAGATAGAGACTCCACCATCCTTAGTCTTCCCGACCTCATTTTGGGGTAAGAATGTGTTGAATGAGGTATAGCCTGGTAAGGCAGGGGTGCTCTCTGCAGCCTTGAACCAAGTTTCCGTGACCGCACAGACATCAGCATCTTCCAGTGCAAGGATAGCCTCCAGTGAATGCATTTTCAGGCTCCTATCTGGTAACATGCAGAACTACAACTATTGGCTCACATGCCTAAAAATCCTTATCTGCAAGGCAAGTGCAGGAATCAGCATGGACCATATTTACAGGGACATATCTGACCTTCAACACACTTGACCCTACCCATTTTGGTTTTGTCAAGGGTAGAGCTTGCTTATTGACCCTTGTGGACTTCTTCGATACTGACTGCAAAGGCCAGGATGAGGAATAAGAGGACATACCACACATGTTGAGCTGTCCAAAGCCTTTGACTCTATCCCCATTCATGTCTCATAGTGAATATCTCCCATCTGGGAAGTGGACTGCACCTCCACCACTATCCTACTCACCAGTGGAATACCAAAAGAATCTGTGCTGGGCCCTCAACTATATGGAAAATACTTCCCTGAAGCACAGGCAACAGTAGAAGGCCTGTGGTTTACCAAGTGTGCAGATGACTGTTAACTGGGATGCATTCATATAGAGTGCCCCATGATGGCAACATATTATAGTAGGGGCTGACACACACTGATGATTGGTGCCAAACTCACAGGCTAAACTTTAAAGCATACAATGACTCATTGTCCCCTTTGTCAATAAAGTACCCCTGTTATTATGATATACATAGCACCCCCCAAGCTCAAACACAGTGTTGTGAGACTTGTTAACACATGTTGATAGTTATCTACACTTTCATCACTATGTGCCCATAGTTTTGATGCACACAATCTTCATTGCGCACATCATACAAGTGGACATCACATCCAAGACCAGGATAGTCATACCTCTGGTGTACTCTGTGCTTTTCACACCAATAATGGAGTACAATGGTCACATCTGTCTGTACCTCACCAGATACCTGTAGCAATTTGAGAGAACACAGAGGTGTGTCTGGGAGACTCCCGGGCCTCTAAACATGACATACATGGAAAGGCTGACATGCCTGTCACTGTACTCCATGTCATGCAGGCTGCTGAGAGGTGACCTATGGCTGCCCTGCAGAGAAGTCTCACATCCTACCTTTTTAAAAATGATGGACATCTGCAATTCGAATGGGACAAGAATTATTTGACCCAGGGTTCTCAACCTAGCCTGTGACATAAATAGAACATGTTGGGGGGACAGATATTTCCCACAAAGATTCACACTCCTCTGTAATAGGCTCACACTGCATGTGAAGCAGTGCTCCTTAATGACCCTGTTCAAGCACAACCTTGACTACTGGTTGGGTGATTGTAAAGTCACGTCTGGACTGGCACCTGTCTTTCATGGAGACAGTCATTTGGTGCTGCTCACAAACTCGCAATGCTGAAAACAACCATCTAACTATGCTCAGTAAGGGTACTTCTGTTTTTACACAGCTAGACTTCTAAACACCCTAGTGCTATTAGGCTAGTAGCCTCATATAAACCTATGAAGCTATGTGCCTAGGCAGGCCTCCCAAACTGTTGTTCCCCCACATGGCCTGCTGATGTCATCTATTACAAGTTCACCTGCACTCTTGTATAAATCATGCCTGTGCCATGGTGCTTGCATAATGTACTGTGTTCTTAGTCTGTGTAGTTAGATAGTTAGGGGTTCTGTTCTCACTGCAGTCGAGTGTGTGTGTGTGTGTGTGTGTGTGTGTGTGTGTGTGTGTGTGTGTGTGTGTGTGTGTGTGTGTGTCTAGACAGCAGAGCCAATGCATTTATCCTACAGTTACTTCTCCAGTGCCATGGATTGCTAATATTTTGATACTTGCACATGCCTACACATCCGTTTCATAGAAGCCTCCCAAACTCTCGTCTCCCACATGGCCTATTGATGTCATCTACAATAAGTTCACCTGCACTCCTGTATACATCAGACTTGTGCAATGGCACTTGTGTTAAGTACTGTGTTCTGTAGTCTGTGTACATAGATAGGTAGGGGTTCTGTTCTCACTGCAGTCAAGTGTGTGTGTGTGTGTGTGGATGTGTGTGTGTGTGTGTGTGTGTGTGTGTGTGTGTGTGTGTGTGTGTGTGTGTGTGTGTGTGTGTGTGTGTGTGTCTAGACAGAGCAGTGTGTGTATCCCACAAGTACTGCTCCAATGCCATGCAATGATAGTATGTTGATACTTGCACATGCCTGCACATCCATTTCATACAGGCCTCCCAACCTCTTGTCTCCCACATGGCCTGCTGATGTCATCTGCTATAAGTTTACCTGTACTCGTGTAATAATCAGACTTGTGTCGTGGCATTTGTGTTACGTACTGTGATCTGTAGTCTATGTAGTTAGATAGGAAGGTGTGCTATTCTTACTGCAGTCAGCTGGCTGTGTGTGTGTGTGTGTGTGTGTGTGTGTGTGTGTGTGTGTGTGTGTGTGTGTGTGTGTGTGTGTGTGTGTGTGTGTGTGTGTGTGTGTGTGTGTGAGCTGTTGCTTGACATTACAGTGAACATTTTACACCAACATGTGGAACACTATTATCTTCTCTTCAGCAGACACTGCTGATGATGCCATCAGCTATAAAGTGTTGTCTGACACACTCCAAGTTGGACTTGAGCTGTAGTGTTTGTGTAAAGTACTGTGTTCTGCAAACTGTGTACTTAGGTAGGGGTTCTATTTTCACTGCTGTCAAGTGTGTGTGTGCGTGTGTGTGCGTGTGTGTGCGTGTGTGTGTGTGTGTGTGCGTGTGTATGTGCGTGTGTGTGTGCGTGTGTGTGTGCATGTGTGTGCGTGTGTGTGCGTGTGTGTGTGTGTGTGTGTGTGTGTGTGTGTGTGTGTGTGTGTGAGAGCTGTTGCTTGACATTACATAGAGCACTTTACACCAGCATGTGGGACACTGTCATCTTCTTCTCAACAGACACTGCTGATGTTATCAGATATATCACATTTTTGGATATGCAGTACTCCCACCAGGGCAGGGACAGAGACTGTCCTGGAGGCCAGGTAGAAGTCACCTTATCATATACAGTATTTATTACAATGACATGGCTTTTAATTTATCCACATACATCATAGCATGGTTTGTAGGTCCTGTGTTATCTTGCTGAGAAAGCCCTGTGTTCTCTCCAGCGGCTACATGTGTCCGGTGAGGTACATGTAAAAGAGAGCATTATACTGTATCAGTGTTGTAATTAGGTTTGACTACAGTGTTGTCATACAATCCTAAGATCTCAATATGATGGTGTGACTTATGATGTGCACAACACAGGCTTTCAATAGCAGTGTGGACACTTGGTGGTCAAAGTTCAGATTGTTCCCAGTGCTTGCATCACTGGTTTCTGCATAGCAGGACTGTTGTCAATGCTGTGATTAACATGGAACTCCACTTTTCAGATGGACAACATTACAAATGCACATTTCTGTTTTTATTTGTAGATCATGTGCCTTTCTCACCATTCAGTTGTGTGTGTTACTCCTCCTGTACTAGGTTATCACCATTGATAGACTTAACGATTTCACACAATATGCAAGAATCAGCAAACTCGGTAAGCCAAAGGCCATATATTTTAGCCTGAACTGTCTTTAAATACAGTTCAAACAGTGAAGGGCCAAGCAGAGACCCATGGGGTTTGCCAGTGGTGTCAGCTCTACTCGTACATGTTGATTCATCAACTTCCACATGATGTGTTCTGTCAGTGAGCCATTTGGTTACCCATTAACTAACGTAATGATTAATCCCCTGCTTGGGTTTCTCTCAATGATATTTGCATGTGTGATTGTGACACAATCCTAGGCCAGATCATGATAGGCACCTATATCCATGCCTATCACATGGAATTAATTGGCTGTGGCAACAACACAGATCACCTATGGCATGACTCAGCACATACACTTTCCTGATATGGTTGAGTACACAGTTCAACACACCCTCCACATGGCCTATGTTCCCATACAAGGGTGTACATCAACATGCATCCACCTGAGTTGGGGAGACAGCACCTGATGTATGCATATATAGAGACATCCAGACTCTCCTCAACTGTGAGGTAGGCCATGTCATCATGAAACTCTCCTACATTTATACTAGAAATATTCCAGATGTGTGCAACAGACCTGTGTGAGTTGTCAATGCTACATCAGGTCCCTTACATCTCATATATGTCCTCAAAGAGGTCATAAAGGACATGTATGATGACAACAGTATCATCTTGTGGAACTTGAACAGCACAAGGCATTTGACACAAATCCACACTGAAGTATTCAATCAACACTGTCATATGTGGCCATAAACACCTATATCACCAAATGGGTAGACCAATGTATGGCATACGTGGCATCTCACTATGTTGAAATGTGTGATGTGACATATATTTCAGGTCCAGTGATCAGGTCAGTACATTAGGGGTGTCTGCTAGGCCATTCCCCCCATTTGTTAAGTGATGGACATCACAGATGGCATACACATGCTGTGTCCAAACAGCTGTCTGAAGGACTACAGCTTGTGAGCAATCATTGACTTCAACTGTGATATTAGTATAATACAAACAGTATGAACACATACCAAAACCTGTTGCCACAGCCATGACAACACCACCATTAACAAAAAACATGGAGGGGGTTGTTTAATCACATAACAGACACACCACCCAAGAATAATGTGGACATCACACCATATAATCAAATCAGTAGGTATGTGACCTGTATCCTGGGGAAAAGGGTAAGTGGTACATCCACCAGCATGTGGTCGTAGTGCTGACTACTTTCTTGAATGTAACACAAGTACTGGGTATGTGAAGGACATGCACATCAGAGGCCATAGTAACTTCATGGTTCTCAGCCTTCATCACACCAATAACTGTGTACAATGCACCCTTCTTTGTGTATCTCCCTACATATCTTCCAGTGATGTGTAACTGAAGTGTACCACCTTTGTCACAGTGCATTGTCACAAAGCTTATTGGCCATACCTAGGTATTCGTTCTGTGGAATATACATGACAGTCTAATGGTGCGGAACAACAATCAAGTTGTTACACTAGATGCATGTGCGCTGCCTGCTCTGCTTATGCACACACTGCATACATATGTGTTTGACAACATTAATGACATGTATATCATTCATGATGGTGTGGATTGTGCCATATATATATATATATATATATATATATATATATATATATATTTTTTTTTTTTTTTTTCTTTTAAGTTTTGACATGCATTAAATAATTATTTCAGATCACGCACCAATAATAACTAAAATAAAAAGCAGAGTAATGACATGAACATGAGACATTGGCACTTTCCCACCTATCTGTTAAACATAGATAAATTTTAGGATTGGGTAGCCAAAATTATTCAGGAGTTATTAGAAAAGATAGAAAAAATTATAGCTAGGATGTGAGTTAAAATGAAACTGAGTACTACACTCCCTTTTTCATGTACCTCACCAGACACCTGCAACAACTGGACAGACCACAGAAGTTTCTCACTAAGAAATTACAGGGTACACAAAATAAGTCTTACATAGAAAGACTAAAAACCCTGTCACTGTATTCTGTCCCTACAGTTTGTTATGGAGTGACCTGTGCCTGGCTTACAGGGCAGTCTCTGACCCAGCCCTGGTAGAAATGCTACACATTCGTAAATCAAACTTCGGGGGGGGGGGGGTCACTTACTCCATGAGTCTTAACCTAGCCTCTGACATGAACAGGTTATGTTGGAGAGATAGATACATCTCCCAGAGACTGCCACTTCTCTAGAACAAGCTTCTAGTTCATGTGAAACAGAGCCCCTCCCTAACCCTCTTCATACACAACCTAGATCAATGGATGGGTGACCGTAAATTCACTCCTGGGTGGTGCCCATGTCTCTCCTAGACAGAAGAAGTTGATATTAATTACAATAGTCCCTTACCTCTGCAAACTTCACTCACCTAACCACTGACATTTGGGGAAAATTGAGATAAATATGGCTAGGCTTGTAAGGGCTCTAGGGCCATTAGCCTAGTAAATTCCTATGAACCTATGAGTTTAAAAATAGTGTAGAAATAAAAGAAAAGAGATACAGTTAAGAAGTAACAAGAATTATTTAGAGGGATGGGCAAAGGTTAAACTATTGCAGAATAGGTGGAATCTTACAGAATAAGAAGAGGGACAACTACGGAGTGCTAAAGAGAAAACAAGGGACAACCTTGATAATATGTATGAGTTATAAAGATTGTTGTGTACAATGGATATTTTTTGCATGCAAAATGTATATGTCTGTATTTATATATATTTTTAGATTGCCAAATGGTCTAAGTTTTATAGTTTTATATATTTCTAACCATGTAGTATATTATCTTGGATAAAATCACAGACGTAATCTATTTAAATGAGGTACCACATCATTATTAATTTTATATAAGGTGCATGACATTTATATTATTATGACAGCTACTAAGAAGGACAGGGCCAACTTGAATGTCACACTGATGGGGGAAGGGATGTGAATTTAACATGTATACCAATAACACTGTTTTACAGCACAATAAACCACTCCCTTGCCTGATAAAAAGTATATGTATAGTTACAAAGCTTGTGAGGAAACTATTATTCTGCTATTTTTGTTTTATTTGGATCGCTTGTCTGTGTATTTAATAAAAGATTTTCAAATGGAAATAGACTGTCTACCCTGCTTGGAATACTTTGAATATTTTAAATTCTGTATATTACAAATTATATATTTTTTATTATTTTTTGACTTAGGACGAGTTTAAGTTTGCTATTTCTACTACCATTATCTGATCTGATTAATACACATTGATTAACTAGATATATATATGGATGGAAAATCTTCCATACAGAGAAGTTTCTTACACTGTTTAGTTTATAAAGATTACAAGCAACTGTTTCTTGATAATAGCTCCATAGCACAAAAGCTTTTAGTACAATGGTTCAGGCAACAGAAAGTAGAAAGGGTTGTTACCAGTCATTAGTAGCCTATAATGAGGAAAATAACCAGAGATCTTGTAGAGGTATTGGAAATACTTTGGAAAATGTATGAAAATCTGTAAAAAATTGTGAAATGTGGAAATCAGGAAAAAGTACAAATGGAAACATTTATGGAAGAATTAAATATGCCACGGCTAGAGGTAGATGAGGCTCAGTTACTAACAGATAAGTTACGAGTAGATGAGATAAAAACAGTGATAATACAAGCAATCTACAGGTAGGTAAACAAAGCCATCCAAGGTGCAAAGACAAAACTTGCAGTTTTGTCTTTGCACCTCGAATGGCTTTGTCTACTTTCTCAGTAGTTTAATTTTGTCTTCTCTTGAATCTACAGGAAGGTCTCCAGGAATAGATGGTGTTCCAGTAGAAGTTTGTAAGCTAAGAGGGAAGAAAGTGATAAAGATCTAGAAGGTTTTATTTAAAAGTATTTTAAAAGAAGGGGAGATACCAACATCCTGGAAAAAAGTTGTGGTGGCTGTAATGCTTCAGTATGGTAAAGACCCATCACATCCAGCTTACTATAGGCCCATTTCAATTCTAAACCATGATTATAAGGTATCTATGTCTATAATTGCTAAAAGTTGATAGATACAGACCAATGTGGTTTTCTGGAGGGAAAGCAAACATTTGACAACATTAATGGAACAATGATGATCCAGAGGGAAGCAGAATGTAAGAAAATACCACTGTTGTTGGTCGGTCTTGATGTACAGAAAACATTCAGCACAGTAAGATGGGATTTTATGAATAGGGCTATGGAAGTACTCGCATTCCCTTACAAACTAATAAGGTTAATTAGGAGGATATATGAGGGATAAAATATGAAAATTAATATGGGGTCGTTCATCTCTGTTAAGTTCTGTTCGAACAGAGGAACCAGGTATGGGTGTCCTCCTTCCCCTTTGTTATTCTGAAATTTAAGTATGCTAATTGAGAAAAGTTGGCTTTATTTGCAGGTAATATTATTTTGTACCTTATAAAACTAGAAAAGGGCATTTCAATGTTGTGGAACATATTGATACAGTTTCAGGTCTTTTTGGGATATGAAATGAATGAAAATAAAACAAAGGCATTAACTGTATAAGCCTGACTAGCTTGGTCTGCAAAGCTATGGAAAGGATCATCATGGACCTCATAAATAAAGATATTGGGGACCTACAAACACTGGATCCTACCCAGTTTGGCTTTGTTAAGGGCAGATCCTGCCTCTTAAACCTGGTTGATTTCTTTGAAACAGTCACCAAGGCCATTGACGAGGGGAAGGTGGTCCACACAGCCTACCTGGACCTCGCAAAAGCCTTCGATGCAATACCCCACTCGGGCATTATAGATAAGCTCACCAGCTTAAATATAAACCCCTATGTCACTAGATGGATTGCAAACTGGCTCAAGGACAGAACCCACATGGTTAGAATTGCTGGAGCCATGTCAGACTCCAAACCAGTTACAAGTGGTGTCCCACAAGGCTCAGTCCTGGGACCTCTCTTGTTCGGTATATATTTCTCGGAGGTACAGGCAAACACGGAAGGACTGTGGCTGACCAAGTTCGCAGATGACTGCAAACTGGGCACCATAATCGACTCTCCAGCCGACACAAGCATCCTCCAAAAGGGCCTCATAGAAACAGACAACTGGTGCCAGAGCCATGGCCTCAAGCTAAATGCCAAAAAGTGTATAGTCATCCCCTTTGGCAAAAACAAAGTGCCCACAAATTACCACATAGGTGGAAATCCATTAAGTACAGAAGAAGTAATTAGAGACCTGGGGACCCAAGCTGATAGCAATTTCTCATTTGACAACCACGTGGCCAAAGTGGTTAGAAAAACATTTTATATAGCCCACATAATCATGAAGGGATTCACATCTAGATCAGGGGAGGTCATCGTGCCTCTTTACTCATCCCTCATCAGGCCCATAATTGAGTACAATGCCCCTTTTGGGATGTACCTTACCAGACACCTGCAGCAACTGGAAAGACCCCAAAAGTACCTCACCAAGAGGATCAAAGGGCTCAAACAGATGCCATATGCTGCCCGGTTAAAGAAACTCCAGCTCTACTCAGTGGCATACCGCCTGTTCAGAGGCGATCTGTGCCTGACGTATAAAGCCATGTCCAACCCGGAATTAATGGACATGCTGCACCTCAGAAAATCCAAATCCCATCGAGCTACTCTCGAGAGACTTGAACCTCAGCACTGAAATAAATAGGACATGCTGGAGGGACAGATTCATAACCCAGAGGCTCCCTTCTCTCTGGAATAAAATCCCAGTCCAGGTTAGGCAGAGTCCCTCATTGACTCTCTTCAAGAGGAATCTTGATGAGTGGATGGGAGATCATAGGTTTACCCCGGGTATCACTTCTGTGTCACTGTTAGACAGAGGCACAGTATACTAACCTCGAAAAAGGGCATAGCAAAATAAATTTAAAATGGGTGGCGAAAGCCAAACACATTCTGGCTAGGCTTATAAATGCCCTAGGGCAGATAGCCTAGTATGAACCTATGAACCTATGAACCTATGAAAATGAATATGGGGTGGTTCATCTCTGTTAAGTTCTGTTTGAACAGAGGAACCAGGCATGGGTGTCCTCTTTCTCCTTTGTTATTCCGAAATTTAAGTATGCTAATTGAGAAAAGTTGGCTTTATTTGCAGGTAATATTATTTTGTACCTTATAAAACTAGAAAAGGGCATTTCAATGTTGTGGAACATATTGATACAGTTTCAGGTCTTTCTGGGATATGAAATTAATGAAAATAAAACAAAGGCATTAACTGTAAACTATGTACCCAGACACAAATTGGCTCAGCATTACCCATATTTATGGCAACATGATACAATTAAGTACTTAATAGCATGGGTTAAAAAGGACTCTGTTATGACAGCTATGGATTTGTAAAAGTGACTAAACAAAAGATAATTCAAAAACTGAGAAATTGGAAACTCTATTTTATAGATATGGGTAGTGATATACAAACAATGAACATGGTTTAGTCTCCTTAGTTTTATACACAGGTCAGGCATATTTGTTTCAACTAGAGAAGTTGTTGATAGCAATTAATAAAGAGTTGAATGATTTTTATCTGGGTGATGGTAAGGGCAAAAGTCAAATGGGATAAGTTAATCCTGCCAAAAGAACAAGGTGATATGGCATTACCTGATTTGAAGGGGGTGTTTTAGAGCCACACAATTAAGGCTTCTGTACATAGCATAATCAGAAAGATATAATTCAAAGTGGAAACTAATGATGATGAAATAAGGGGGAAGCTCAAGAAATAAGGAGAGACTGGGTTTCTGTATGCAGAAGGTGAATAACAATAACCATACAAAATATTGTGTTCCTAAAGTAGCAGACAGTATACTAAGAAGTAGGCCAACACAGGAATAGAGAAAGGAGATTCTGTCAAGAGGGATGACTGCAATTAGGAGTACAGAGAATAAGCAAGAGGGGGCTGGAATGTACTGCAGAAAACTGGCTAAGAAACCAAGGTATTTGGAGAAAATAATTAGAGAGGGAAAGTTTATAGAAAGGGAGGAGGCTAAGAATTCATTTGGATTGCAGGCTAGAGATTGCCTCCCTATCAATGACTGATATCTGATATAGGTAAAGAGATAGCAATAAAGGAAATTCTAAATGAAAGATCAGTGCTGATAATATTTTAGTAGAATCTAGACCAAAAGCTTCTGTTAAAAAGGGATAATTAGTACAGCATTTAAAATATTACACAATAAATATAGGAATCAATCAGAGGAGGTTAGAAAGGATTGGGAAGAGATATTGGATAAGCAATTCATAAAGAAACAATGGGAGGATATATGTGTGGCTCCCAAATATGCAACAAAGGGGCCAATTTAATAAAGCCTATATGGACTTTTTTTTCCATGGAGGCATCGTGGCACACTGCATACATGATAGTAAGCAGGTTTGCGATCCAGTAAGCAGAGCTGAGCAGCGTACATGAGCGCACCAACATGGAAGTATCTGTGGCATGCAAATCACCTCATAAACAGGTGAATTGCATGCACATGAGGTAGGTAAAGTGATTCAGCAAGCAGTTAGGCAGTCCTGCAGACCCCGTGTTGGTGTCTGTAGTGTACATGGAATAATTCCATGTACAGGATGTTAAACAGGTAATAGGGGCTTTAGAAATGGAGTTAGAAGGACAGAAATAGCATAGCAGACACAGATATGTGCAAAACTACCAACCGTGTGTCCAAAACCATATGGAAAATAATTAAAAAAATATATATTTTTTTTAATAATCAGGGTATGTTTGGGTGATGTGCCTCAGTGTGCAAACATGCCATTATGAAAAAAAAATTAAAAAGAGTGTAAAAATATAATTTATTAGTATGTGACAGTAATGCATGATAGGACCCAGCATATAGTATCTACAATGCATGAATGGTGCTGTTTTGAATGAGGCAGGGCCTAGAAACATGTAGTTTCCATGTTGTGTGCACGGATCCCTATGCAAATGAGGTGGGGTTATTGAATAGCACAAATCCCATCTGTGTAGGCACAGAACCATGTTGGTGTCCCCAGAAGATGTAGCTGACATCAAAGGGGGTGTGTCTGCAGACTTGGAAGCTCACTGGAGCTCAGCAACATCTGTTTGCTCACCACAACGATAAATAGGATGTGCTGGAGGGATAGATTCCTGTCCCAGTGACTCCCCATGCTTTGGAACAGGATTCCAATCTACATTAGGCAGAGCCCCTCACTAACACTCTTCAAGAGAAACCTTGACGAGTGGATGGGAAAGAGAAAATTTACCCTGGGGATCACTGTAGTGGCTCTGCTGGACAGAGGCACAGGGAACTAATGGCTCTGCTGGACTGAGGCACAGGGAACTAATCTAAGGGGGCAGCGAAAGCCAACACATTCTGGCTAGGCTTATAGGTGTCCTCAGGCAGATAGCCTAGTACTTACCTATGAACCTATGACCCTATGAAGTGCTCTGCTGAGCAAGGGGGTGTGTACACTGACTGCTGAGCTTTGTTTACATTCAGGGCATGTGTTTCCATGTGTTTGCATGGCACGCCACCATGCTGAGCGTGACCTTTCAGGAGGGTGTGTCTAGTGACTGCTGAGCGTTGTTTATCTTTGTAGCATGAGTTTGTGCACTGTGCTGCAGGGCTGAGTGAGGAAGGCTGTGAAAAACAAAATTGGCTGAGAAAGCCAATGATATATTAATTACTGATGACCCCTGTTTCACTTAAACTAGGGCCACTAAAACATCATAATAATGTACTTGGCAGGTGGACTACATCAACGGTAGCCAATCACACAGGCTGCACCTACAGCAGCACACTATAAAGGTTGCATACACCCTACAGTCTGATTTCACCCCCCCTACGCTGCACCAATGGAGTACAAACTTAGGATTTTTAACTAAAATAATGCTAGGGGCTGCTGCTACTCTGCTACATCTGTATGTGCTACATGTTGAGGGCAGTGCTGATGCTGATGCTGACAATAGGTCTAGACTTAGAAGGAAAAGAGTGTTCAGTCCCAGGGTAACCTTCCAGGAGCTACATGAGCTGGAGACTGTAGAGTGCTACAGGGTGGACAGGGACATACTACAAGAACTCAGTGACGTCTGCCGCTCTCAACTCAGACCCAAAGCCAACAGAGAAGAACCCATTCCAGTGGAAACAAAGGTATGTGTAGCTCTTAGGATACTAGCTGCAGATACTTTCCAAAGACCAACTGGGGACATGATGAGGGTCTCACAGGCATCAACATCCAGGGTACTCCACCAGTTCCCGGATGCCATGCTAACACATGCCAGTGAGCACATTTATTTTCCCCACATCCCTGGGGAGAGCGCCAGCAGTATGCAACACTTCTACTGTGTAGCACACTGCCATGAGGTACTGGGTGCCATAGACTGCACTCATGTACACATTGAGGCACCACCCAGTGAGGAAGGTAGAATCTACATCAACCGCAAGGGGTATCACTCTATCAACTGCCAGGTCATGTGCAATAGCCAGAGCATTATCATGAATGTTTGTGCTGGCAGCCCTAGCAGTTATCACGACTCCCATATATGGCATGAATCACAGTTGTACCAGATGTTTACTAGGAGGGACATCCTACATAGCCATTTACCAGGGAATGCTGGCTATGCACTGGAACCGTGGATGATGATACCCATCAGAAATGCACACACACCCACTGAAGAATGCCATAATGAGGTACACACACAAACTAGGAACATCATAGAGCATGTGTTTGGGCTGCTGAAGTCACAGTTCCAGTGTCTCGATATATCTGGTGGAGCCCTGCAGTACTCTTCAGCCACATGTGCACAGATGTTCACAGTATGTGCCATGCTACATAATATGATCTTGCAGAAACAGCTGTAGCAGGATCAGCAAAGAGAATGGATATACAGCCCGCCATCAGTGCCTAGGTCCCCACAGCCACACTCACAGCGGGATTCAGAGGAGGAACCCTCTGAGGATGAACCTGTAGGCAGACATAGGTGTGCACAGTATGCCCTGGCCTTGGCCAAGAGACAACGTATAGCACATGCACTGACAACCTATGGCCCTAGGGACTGACACCATACACCGACTCGCATACATAGTAAAAATGTTGCCAGCCAGCTCACACAACCTATACTTAATCATGTATTGGCTGTGTACTGCATGCATCGGAGAGAGTTAGCCCCGAACTACAGGTCTGTCAACTGCTGCATTCGCAAGGTAAGTTACTCACCTATACACCACTTGCAACGGGTACTAGAATATGCTTGCATATGTATGGACCTGCTGCATGTATGCAAGGGAAAATAGTGGGCTACTTGCAGAGATCTAACAGCCACTTGGGACAACAGGTACTCTGTCCAATAGTATGTTCCCCATAATATTCACTAGGCCACATGGCTGGAAAAAAATCACCATATTATTCATGGGAGATGACAAACAGTGGGGTCACAGGACAGTCACACAACTGTCTATGCCAGCAGAGCATGGACTGGTTGTCCCCCACCCCTAACACATCAGTATTCTCATGCAGCTGCTGTAACAGTAAATCTGCAGATATATCAGCAGACCAGACAATTCCAGGGCTGTGACATAGACCCTGGCCACATGTATTTTCCATGTAATGCAGGGGTGACAATGTATGTCTGTATGCTGTTGTTAGATAGAGGAATTAAACCTCTCTGTCTGGTGCCTGGTGTGACTCACTGGGCTAGGGACGTTAGCATAGGTGGTGGTGTTGATGGTTTGAATCTGCTAGCATCTATATCTTTTGCATGTGAGTTATTCATATGATGGTATTCCCATAGACTGTTGTACCCCTCAATCTGTTACTGCAAGAAAGCAGGACAAATCCAGAGAGGATGGGGGAATAAAAGGCCAAAACTAGAGACAGACATTACACATGCTCTAATTAACCTAGAAGGAGGGTAGTATAACAGCATAGTATAACAACATGTTGCAACAGGATAGATTAGCTGCAGGATGTAAAGGCCATCAGTTAAATATGTCAGTAGTTACAAAAAATCAGTGACTGCATTTTACAGTATTTTACCGGAAAACCACAAATATATGAGGAAAAGACCAGACATATGGGGTGAAATGTTGGACAGTCTGCAAAAACACATACAGCCAATAGTATGCAGGCTGTCACCCCTGTGTGTATCATGTACCCTGTCACATGTTAAGTACAGTAAAAAGCCAGGGAATGCCTTGGACAATTTCAGAGAAGTGCTGTACTGCAGAACTAGGTGCAGCATCCAATGTCTGCAGCACACAAACTCCCGGACCACAGTACAGGTAGCTCTGGCCTGGAGTCACCTTGTAAGTACTGGCAGTCACACTGGACATGCTCCTATACTTAGCTAACTTGAACCTGAGCCTGTTGTGTCTTCCTCACAAAGACCTACTGTTTGGAAATATGTCTGCACATACAGACAGCTAGATATACATATGTCTGTCCCTATCCCCTTCACACATGATTAGTGTATCTATTAGTATGTGGCACACATATATATGATAACAATATAAATATAAATATATATATATGTGTGTGTGTGTGTGTGTGTGTGTGTGTGTGTGTGTGTGTGTGTGTGTGTGTGTGTGTGTGTGTGTGTGTGTGTGTGTGTGTGTGTATTTATGTGTGTGTGTGTGTGTGTGTGTGTATGTATATCTGTGTGTGTATATATATATATATATATATATATATATATATATATATATATATATATATATATATATATATATCATAAAAACCACTAGAGGCAACAGGCCACAGCTTATTAAAGTAAAACCAACGATTTATTTCCACAACAAATGGTGAGCGCTTTCTTGGACAAACCACTTAATCAGACATTAAAATAGAACAAAGAGCCCTCTTTTATACCATTCCATACCAATTAAGGAGGTGCAGAGACTCCACCTTCATTTAAAGTCACATAAACAATCATGCATCTTACAGATACATTCAAATGCTTTGCACATAGTTCATCTTCACAGGCTGAAACATAAAATCATGCCCTATAGAATACATAAACAAAACATAAAATATACATACATATCCATAAACATATAAAATACTCCTAAAAATACTACTAAAATACCTCTACGTAAAAATATATAGGTAAATAAACTACACTAATACCTAAACACAATCCCTTAAGCAGATTCCTCCCTATGAGAATAGGCTTAATGTTAATTTTATTGTTGAGACCCTTCCCTGTACTGGCCTTAAGTCTCATAATCCATTCAAGTTCTTTGGTCTCAACTTTCAAGTTTCATGTCTCCCCCTCTACAGTTGTCCATCACCTTATCAACCACCATAAAGACAAATCTATGTGTGTCCCCATGAGCCTTGACATGCCCCGCTAAAGCATTGGTCTCTACCTCTCTGCCTATATCATACAAATGCTCTCGCATTCGATCCCTAAGCCTTCTGGCTGTCATTCTGACATAGAATGACATACAGATCAAACAATGAGCCAAGTATACAATATTGTTACTATTACAATTAGCGAAAGGCCTAAACTTAAAAACCTTATTCATATCTGGATGTTTAAACTCCCCACTCACATCTATGTATGTGCAAAAATTGCAACTATTGCAGGGTAGGGTGCCACCTTTATCTATGTCACAAGCCTATACAGTTCCTTGTGATAACCTGGGTCCACACAAAATTCTTTTCAAGTTCTTCTTATTTTTGAAAGTGTACTTTGGCAACTCACCTACTAACTCTTTGATGGCATCATCAGCACACAGAATGTTGCAGTTCCTACAAAAAATATCTTGCAGTGCTTTAGTATTGCTAGAGTATGTAACAGACATCCTCATATGTCCTCTGCTACCCCCTGCTACTCGTGGAGGCTGTTCACCATCAGAAAAATACGGCCTCCCCTCAGTGTTCCTACATTCCATAACTTCTCTCAGGGTTCCCTGAAGCTCCCTATCAGCATAGCCCCTCTGCAAAAATCTTGTTCTTAACTCAGCCAATTCATCTTCAAATTTAGCTTGGTTTGCTGTCAGCCTTGACATTCTCAGACCTTGACCCCTGACAATGTTCTTAAAGATATGTTGAGGGTGCATGCTGGTTCTATGTAGATAACTGCTTCTATAGCATTCCTTCCTATAAATCTCAGTCTCAAATCATCCATCTCTCCTCTGTGTTACCTTGACATCCAGGAAGTCAACCAAACAAAATGAATGCTTCATGGTAAAATTCAAAAAACTAGTACATCCATTCAGATGTCCAAAGAAGGTTTCAAACACAGACCCATCCCCCTCCCACAAGAGGAACCTCCTATAGAATTTCAAATGTTTACCAAACTCACCCATTAAGTATTGCTTTTCCCAGAGGGCCATGACAATGTTGGCGTAGCCATTGGCACAAGAAGTGCCCATGGCTACGCCATCCAACTGTCTGTATAATGTGCCCTCAAATATGAACAAGTTATTCTCTAAAATGAGCTCCATCAAAAGAGACAAGAAATCAACAAATTTGCTGTTATATAAACCATCTTCCAGTAGATACTTCCTGAAATACTCAACTCCCACTTGATTGGGGATAACAGTGAATAGGGACTGTACATCCATGGTGATGAGCATTAACCTATCCACACTCTCATACGTGGTGACAAATGAGTATAAGTAAAAATTAAAAGCTTTTACACATAATGTAATGCTAAAGATGCAATTTGGTGATGTTGGTTATGATTTATCTAGGGCTAATGTTTTCAAGAAACCCAGTGGGTATGTTCCCACTAACAATGCAGTGTTAGATGCCTTTGAGAAGGTGTGTATCAAAGAAATATATAGTTTGTATGATTGTAATACTCATGGTAAATATTTCAACAACTTGAGTAGAGAAGGAAGGGCAGCTTTAGAGTGTCTACAGAATGACATGACGATCTCCATGAGACCGGCAGACAAAGGTGGATCACTGGTTGTGATGGATTCTTCTTTTTATAAGGAATCTATGTTTAATATATTAGATGATACTAAGTTTTATTCTAAAGTGGAGTTTCAGCAAGTGCAGAGATGCAATGATCTTATATACAATGCTTTGTTTGAATGTTTATCATTTCGTATTATTGATGTTGATTTATTTAATTATTTCACTGTTAAAGATCCAGTAATACCAATGATACAGGGTCATCCCAAAATCCACAAGAACCCTTTAAAACCACCAATGAGACTTATTGTGACAGGGAAGGGTTGGTCCACTGAGACCTTATCCATTTATGTTGAAAGGCATTTAAAGCCTGTACTGAGAAGGAACCACATTATTCTGTTAGATACAGAACATTTTTTGAAGGACTTGTACTCGTTTGTCAGCATGTATGAGAGCTCCTATGCTCAACAGACAACCTCACAACATACACAGACAAGTTGAGTCCTTTATAACATGCACTTCATCTACATCCAGTTAACGTTGCCAGTACAATACACCTGTAAGGTATGCAATATGACACTATATGTGATAGAACTACACATAAAACCCAGTACACTTATCATGAGAATGATATGCCAGTACTAGTGCCACTGTCTCAGGTATGTACTATCTGCCTTTTGTGTTTGAATAGGCATCTTGGAGTAATTGCCTCTTGTACACCAGGCTGTGTAGTCACTCATAACTATAAGTGTAAACGTGTAAATGTTCATTCAAATGCACACCTGTGATTATCTACTCTATGAACTGTAGTTTACTGTTCCGGAATGGAACATAAAAATAATCAACTCTGGCTAAACACAACATTTGTACATAAAGCAATATGGCAGCCCTTAACTTTCATAGGGTATATATGATACGTAAAACAGCAGTATCACACTTAATAGGTACAGGACCACTGACTTGGACCACACCTGATGGGCCTATCAAAAGGTGAGAGAGAGTTATTGTCAGCACCATCACATGTTGTAGCACTACAAGCTAATATGTGCATATATCCACATGTACAGTAACTACTGTGATAATGGATATATTTATGACATTCTGAGTATGTGTGCACAACTGAGCATAAACCCCATCCCCCAGGCCTAATACAGATAGACCTGACAACCATATACTGGTATGTACAGCCTGCCACAATGATTGATACAATATTACACTGGTGAACACAGTAAGCTTACCTGGACGCTCTTCTGCTGTGGACACTGTGGCACCCACCTCCATGATGTTTGGTGTGATGGATGCCTGGGAGCTGTCAGGTGGTCCTAGGTTCACCACAAATTCCTCTGTGGCTGACAGTGGTTGTTCCTTTGCAGGCTATCGACCTCTGGTGGCATGATCCCTGACAACAGCAACTGCCCTTTGTCATGCAGCATTCACCATGTCTGGGGCCCGGCGTCGGACCTGATCATAGGTCCTGTCCTGTTGTTCAATCTGATTGATGTCCCACACAAGGTCTGCCCGTAATGCTGCCCACTGTTCCCAATTCTGCCTCCCCTGGACAACAAGATCTGATGGTGCTGTCTCAGTCCATCCAGTATTATGTCATTCTCCACATGTGAGAAGGGGGATGTCTTCTGCAGTACATGGTTCCTGAAAGACAACAAAAGGGGAGCACATTACAGGACCAGATACATGGATGTCCACTATGTAGAGATCCAGCATGCCCATAATGGCCTGCCTATCCACTGCTCCCTCACATGTCATACCCCACAGTCTGGCAACACACTACATGTGTGGATATCACCACGACAGAAGCAATACTGGGGTATGTCCCTTTGTACCGTGACAGATTCTGCTGCATGTTCCTACACCCAGCACTGCAGTCTACTGTTGTGTGTCCCCTATGGGCAAGCTTCCACTAATATGTCATACGGCCACTGCCAGATAGCAGTGTGCTATTACAAAAACTCTATGTCTGGACAGTCCAGCAATGCCAGTGTGCCACAATGATGGTAAATCCAAACCTGCTGTAGTATATGTTCCCTGTAGGCATCATACCTCTCAACTATACAGATGTTTGCAGAATGTTAAGATGTTTGCCTCATAGTTTTAGTCATTTTCACTACAAACTTGTGGATTTCTGACAAATGGTTGGCCAATCATTGATGGCTGGTGTCAGAAAATAAAGACAGACATCTGTGTTTCCCATGTCATACCCTTCAGAACCCAGTCATGCTACTGTAATACCTGTCATTTATTAACTTTCTTAATTTGCAAGAGCAATATTTAACAAGTTTCCCTAATATTGGGCCTTTGTCCCTCCATTAATTATGGCTTTGTCCAGATTTCTTGCTGTAAGAGGTTAACAAGTATGTTAGGTATAGCTGTCAACCAAACAGGAACAATTGTCAACAAAGTCAGGGACATCACCAGAGTACATCAGGGACACCTTTAAAAATGTTAGAACCATTTATGTAAGACATTGACAAAATAAGAGGAGGTGAATTACTGTACACTGTTTGATGTTACAGGAGTGTACACCCTTACTTACTGTCACTAAGTATTACGTGTAATCCACTAGCTTTACTAGAAAAGCTGTCCGTTGTAGGAGGGATTGAGAGGGAGAGAGCTATGATTTGAGTGAAAATCAGGGACATTTGAGAGGCATGCCTGTAGGTGTAGGATAGCAGAGTATCAATGACATGTCAGTACCACAGGTCTAAGGCAGGCTTACTGCTGTAATCCTTATTCCCCATACCTCTGTCCTCCCATCTGCATCCTGTTATATGAAGAAATCATTTACATACCTGGTGAAGTGCAGTACTCCTTTGTTGAACTTTGTTTCCAGTACTGTTTTGCAAAGACTGTCTCTGTGTGAGGTAAGTCTGATACAGACATGTTCCCCATAACCAGCTGCTTGCCTTTTTAAGATTCTGCTAATTAGCAGGTAATTGCCTCTGCACCAGTCTGTGGTTCTGATATGCTAATTGGAGCCAAAACAGCTGAACTGCACTATCATTAGCCAATGACATGCCACCACAGTGCAATATATAAGGCCTTCATGTAGACCTGGGACCCTTTTGTAGCTGTTCAGATGGACATTACTGAGGCGTGGAGACTGCAGCATCACAAAGGGTAGGTATCATAACTGTCAACTGTAGTGATTTATGCAGTATGTCCACAGTTTCACCTAATATCTGTGGTCAGTGTCCCATGACATTGTCGTCATCTGTCAAATCACTGGCAAATCATTGTAGGCTGAAGTCAGTACTGAAAGACACACATCTGAGTGTCAGACCTCATACCCATCAGAATATGCATGCTAATGCAATAGCTATTATTCTATCAACTGACTATCTTTGTAAGAGCAAACTGTAAAACATGTTCGTAGGTTCAGAGATTCATCAGTGTGTACTAGACCAATGGCCCTGGAGCCTTTACAAGCCTAGCCCATAGAAGTGCACTGGCATCATGCCACCGGCCTTGGACCCAGACATGCCAGGACCTGGTGCCACAGCCAGTTAAGGCAAGGTAGGTGGATCACCAGGAACCGGCCTACCCTGACGTGCTGTGGTGATGGAGGTAAAGCAATAAGTTTAGTTAGTTATGAACAAAGCATTATTAGTAATAACAGCATGCTAGATGTCAGAACATTGGAAATAACCCAATTACATATCGATGCATATTATGTGAAACGCAACAATAAATAACATAACAGTTTGTATATTAACAGCATGCCAGTAACAGTTACATCATTTGGCCAACAAAATAGGTAATTTAACAAGATATGTTAATATGCAACAATTATAATACATAGCAATAATTAAACATATGACCCAAAATACAGCTAATGTAACAACATATGTTAATAGTAAAACCATAAGCAATGAATAACAATAACAAATAAATGAAGATAAGGGGTGGGGAGAGAGAGAAAAACAGTCCATTAGTACCATTATAGGCTATTTACTTGACAACAGTACTACTATCTACTCTATGTGTCTGTATTTTCTTTATGTGTACAAGTCCCCCATAGCTGCTGTAGCATGTACATACCTCTCAAGCTATTCACATGGGACAGTATGGGCCAAGCAGTAACAACGGTGGGTACACAACTACACAGAACACTTGCACATCAGATGGACATGTATAACTACCAAGGTGTTCTGTGGGCTGATGTAGTGATACTTTACAATGTAGATAATCATTTCAATGGTAATCCTGTGACAAATGGATTACACACTACTAATTACATAATGTGAAAGCATAACATTTGAGAGACATGTATGTGTACAGTACAGAAACTAAACAACTGTCATGACTTGTAGACGTAAAGAAAACAAAACTGGTGAGAGATTTACTTGATTACGAGCGCAAAAGAGTGTTCATTCTCTCTTCCGGTTTAAACAATAAATGCCAACAGGTAAGATTCCAAGGTGTATCAGGGGCTTCTGAAACTCGTACAGGATATTATACCTCGGGGAGAGTGAAGCTTCATCAACAGAAGCTGAAGGGGAAGATAGGGGAGACTATCCACGTCTGCCCAGGGGTCATAATCCAGAATACCTACAAAAGTACTTTCATGGACAACAAGGTCAACAACAGGGAAGCAGGAAAAAGGCCTGGCAAGAACTTCAATGGGGGGGGCTTTTTATAACTCCCATAACAACAAAAGAGGTAAGTGGACTTAATGTACTGGGACATTTAAATAATGTTTGTTTTACTGATTCTAATGTATAATTATGATGTATTGGAATGTGAAAGTAATGAATCTTTGAGTGATTTGCAGTACTTTATTAATTTATCTGGATGTATTATTACTGATTTGGAGTGATTTGTTTTGAATAAGGGCCTTAAATTTATTCCAATGGCTCTACCTAGGGTATATGAAATTAAAGGAGAAATATTTAAATCCCTATGTAAATTACATCTGAAAGGTTTCTTTAACAATCAAAGTAATGGACAGGATTTTGTTATGGATGATTAAATAGTAGTGTGGAAAGTTTTTTCTCCTGTAATTCTGATATTGAAACAAATGATGTGGCAAATGCATATTGTAAGTTAGATACCACAGCAGTGATGTGTGAGAGTAACTTTATACCACCATTTAGAAAGATAATACAGTTACATAATGTTTTAGATTATGTGGTGGAAAAAGAATGTCATGCTTTTTGTAAAAGTAATGTGAAATACAATATGACTCAGGATGAATGGTTAACATTAAAAAACCTGAGTAATAGAAGTGAATTGGTATTCAAACCGGCTGACAAAGTGGGACAGATTGTGGTTTTGCACTATATTCAGTATCTTATGATGTATGAACATCTCACAAATGAGAAATTATATAAGAAAGTGGAAATGAAGGATTATCAGAGAGCTATGGAAAATTACAATGAGTTACTACATAAAGGGGTTAGATTGCATTATTTTACTCAAGAGGATATAATGTATAAGTTTCAGAGTAGGAATAGTGTTATGGCAAATTTTTTTTGCCTACCCAAAATTCACAAAATCCTTATAAATCCACCAGGTCGACCTATAGTTTCTGCTTGTGGTTATTTCACCCATAATATAGCTTGTTTTCTAAATTTTTTTTTTGATTAGACAAGTAATGCAGTTACATTATATTAGAGACGCGTTTGATTTTTTGGACAAAATTTCTATAGTATCATGGGAACAAGGAATGTACTTTATTGTTATAGATGTGGTTAGTTTGTACACTAGCATTCAACACACGTTTGGCCTAGAGGCAATCTACACAATATATTACGGAGTTGACATTGTTTGTCTTGAAAATAATATTTTTGAATTTGATGGATGTCTCTACCAGCAAAAGTGTGGAACAGCAGTGGGGGCTGCTTTTGCCCCTACATATGCCAATTTGTTAATGGGATTTTTTGAAAAATTCTACATCTATAGGCATGACTTTTTTAGGAGAAATGTAAAAAAATACTTCAGATACATAGATGATTTAATTTTTATGTGTAAGGGAGAGTATAATGAAGTAGAACAATTTCTTCAAGATCTTGAAATTAATAAGTTTGATATACATTTTGATGGATTACAGAAAGGAAGTAAGGTGAATTTTCTTGATTTAACACTTGGGGTGCAGTAGATAAAATTAAAACTAGAATTTATAGAAAACTTGGACAACAAAATTATTTGTTCCATGGATCGAGTTGTCACTCCCCACACTCTATAGCTGCTATGCCATAGGACGAATTATTATGGATAAGATCATGAAAGTATTTATAGAGAGGGGCTATGGAAAAGAAAATGTACAGCAAGGTTACCTTAGAAAATGTAAGAGAAATCAGTGCTCCATTGGATATATTAAAAGCTATAATTGTAATAATAGGGTGGAAAGAAATATGGTAAATGATGTATATTTTGTATCAAAATATAACATTTTTTCAAATATATCAGAAAACATAATAAAATATTACTGGACATTGGTCAAAAGAGAAGTGGGTTTTATAAAAGATGTAAACTGAAATTTTCTTAGAGGAAGGAGCATGAAGGATATTTTAGTCCATGGGGGATTTAGGAGACCAAATATTGAAAGGGAGCAGGAATTAGTTTATAAAGGAGGCTCCTTACCCTGTGATACTTGTTCCATTTGCCAATATGTAGTAATTGGCTTTTGAAATATAAATGGAAGAAAATTTGATGTCAAAGGGACTTATAATTGTCATAGTGAGAAAATTATATATGGAATTCGGTGCCCATGTGGATTTTATTATATTGGGGAGAGTAAGATGAGTTTTTCTACAAGAATTAAAGAACATATTAGGGACATTAAGAAGAATAAACATTTCAGTCACATAACAGAACATTTTAATGTCTGTCACGGAAGTGACCCTAATGGGTTACAAGTAACAGTATTAGAACAAGTTCATCGTGAATTTTGCACAATGGATGTTATTAAGAATATTTTAAGAAAAAAATAAGCTATTTTTATTTTGAAATATGGTACATTACATTCAAGGGGCTCAATAGAGAGTTCTCTTTGAAATATTGTATGTAAAGTATCTTTAAAAGAAGTTAATTTTTTTAATTGACTTTTTAAGTGGATAATTGTTTAATTAATTCAATATGTGGATAAAAGGTGGAGCTCTGTAAAAGAATGTTATACTCTGTAAAGGCTTTTTGGTAAGCTGAGGTGCTAGAGGAATTTGAATTTTTGTGTTTTAATTAAAGTCTTGTCTTTTGTGCATACTTGGCAGTTTTCTTCACTGATACATCATTTTGTGGTTTCAAGAACTATCATGACTTGCTTGGCAGGCATGGGAACAGAACCCACTAGCAGTGACTGCAAGGGACATCTGCATTGCATGTATGAATTGACTGCAGCAACTTTTAACAGACACTCCAGGCATACAGCCATACCAAGATTACATATTTTATTTTTTTTTATTTTATTATTATAATATTATTTATTATATGCTGTATTTTCACATTCTTGCTAATCATTTTAACAGTCTGTGACATCTAAACACACAATTATGTATGGGCTACCTCACCCATTTACCTGTAGTTCCTGTGGAGAGAATCTGTAAACATTACGTGACTGCTACTGTAATAGTTAGTGCTACATAGCATCAGATTCGAACCCTGGTCTGTGTGTGGCAAGATGTACTACATACAGAATGCTTAACAAACCGAGCTACTGAGTCACTGCTGATTACTGATTTACTGATATTTGCCTATAGCTCACCTAGAACCAAAACATGACCTAATAAAATAGACTGCATTGACAGTAGAACACACATGCATGAAATACAAGGATAACACAGATAGTAGGTAAGCTACATATTAGCATATAGAATGTTGGTGTACAATTTATTGTTAGTGGTTTGAAATATCTATGAAGTTAACAAACAATATCAGCTCATGGAGTGGGCTACCTCACCCATTTACCTTTATTACCTGATATCTGTGAATGACAGAGCATTATATGAATGATATTGGTCTAGAGACAGCCTTGGACACTACTATATGAGTTAACCAATACAATTAACATCCATTAGATTTGCATTCCACAGCTGTTACAGTGTTATGCTTGACCGCAGCACCTTACCTTACAGCCTGAATGCATACAGCTCTACTGCAATCGTTACAAGACAATCCTGATGTACACCATTTTCCTTGATGTTATTGGTTTTGTTTCATGTTTTATTGCACAACAGTTGACATTATTCATTTCTTGCAATACAGCTCTAATTCCACATTTATTGCACTACAGACTTTATTATATATACTTTAATGTAGTTAATGCTTTGGGTCTATATTACATCGCCGAACTCACAGGAGTTCAAATAATGTAATATCGAACCATGAAGTTCGAAATGCAAGAATTTTGAAAACACAGAACAGCGATTTTTTTCCCAGGGAAAAAAAATTGCTGTTCCAGTACAAAACAAAAAAATACTTACACTTTAAACTTAAACTAATGTGGGAGGTTTTGCCCCCACACCCCCCTACTTAAATATACCAACTCCAAGATCGAACCACAGTGGAGGAAGTAGCAAATCCCAATAAAATGCCACAGCAATTTCTTTCCCTGGGAAAAAAATCGGTGTGCAGTGGCTTTGCTATTTTCGTATTTCATACATTTGGGTTCAATATTACAACGTTCGGACTCCTGTGAGTTTGATGTTGTAATATAGACCCAATGCTTTACTCTTTCTTGCTTATTTGACTACAGTTAGCATAATGCATCCTTACTCACTACACTCATGGCGTAACCTGGCCAGGCACCTGGCGTGCGACTTGACATTGTGAGCCCTCTGAGCTGCAACTGTTGGGAGAGAAGCATATCATTATGCATACCAGTGTTGCAGACATTCAGATTATAGACTGGTAAAACAGAGGAAAAAGTACTTGCATACTTGCGGGGTATTCCATGCCTGAGCTTCTTGAACCCAGGTGTCCATGAGTCCCCTTTTTCATCTCTTCAGGTCATCATGGTAGTGATGACACTGCTGACCTGTGCAGGGGATACCACTAACACTGGTGAAATCTTTTTCCAGCTGGTCCCAGGCCTCTGCCTTGCACTCTGAGCCCTGGAAACCTCCCTGCAGCAGCCAGTCATCATGTTTTTTTTACTAGGAGTCAAACCATGACCCTGGACTCTGGAACACCCCAACACTGTGCAATAAAGAACGCACCTTCACCAACACCACACATAGCACCTGTCAGACGAAGAACTCCAATGGATTCTACTGTATTTCCACATATTGGGCTTAATATAAGCTGTTTTCCCACCTTTACACACCATTGGACAACATTTAAAAAAGTGCTGCATCACTTAGCAACACACAAACCAGCGCAGCTGAGCTGAGCAGTGTGAAAACCTGCAGAACCGTATGCTTAGCAGTGCTTAGCAGTGAGCAAAGCAGCTAAGCAGAGCTGAGTAGTGCTTAAACATTGGCAGCCATTAACGTGTTTATGCAGTGCTTAGTAGGTCTTAGTAGGTCTCAACAGAGCCTAGTGGAGCACAGCAGGCCATAATTTAAAATAATCTGCATAATTTGTATCTCAGAAAAATAAATACTTATTTTCCCTTCCATGTATTCAAACCCTGGGCCTACTACCTATTTAGCTACGTAGATATTAGAAAATCTGCTCTAACTTCACATATGCCTCTGAGCTACTTATAAGCAGTGCTGAGCACAGCACCAAGCCACGCAAACATGCTCAGCTATGCTTAAACCTGACATTTATATAAATAATTAAATACATCTGGTTTCTATTTTTAGATGTCTGGCAGGTGTCTTCTATATTATCTGTGGGTGCCACTTAGCAATGCTGCACTCCATGCTGTGCAATGTAAACCTGCTATTTTAAAAAATATATATAAAAATAAAATAAAGCAATTGGACAGTGCAGGGAGTCTCTTACTTATCTGCGGACACAGAACTACACCACTCCCTACAATGATTCAATAACAGTGCTCCTTGGCTCCTCCTCAACAGCGCTCCATTATTAATATACATGGTGTGCTGCCAAGAGGGAACCATGTACATGGACTCAGTAACATTCCATGTAGGCTCTACGTGGTGCCTACACAGATTTTATTAAATCCTGGGGAAAGTCTAGAAGATTTAGGATTTTTGATTGAAAGTGTTTACATAGGTGATTTTATACCCCAAGCAGCCTCCAAAGATATTTTCCTCAGGTATATTGTAAATGTTGGAGGTGTGATAGAGAATAAAGAGACATTTGGGAACATATTCTTGGAAGTGAATTGAGTTGGCAGACTTTAAAAATTCCATGCAGACTATTCTGTCAGAAAAACTAGGTGAGCAAATTGGTGTAAGTAAGAATTTTTTTTTGAGGAGTGATACAGAATTGGAATTGCCTAGACATTCTAAGGCCTTGTTGAGTTTAATTCTGGTGGTAGCCAAAAAGGTAATTTCTAGAAAATGGAAATGAAAGTGTAAATCAATCATACTAGAAGTAGTAGATATAATAACAGATAAAAGAACCAAGATCAGATCTTTCCCTTTAAGGCAAGCAAATGGCTGTGATAATGATAAGGAGCCAGATGGCTGACAAGCATAGGAACAGAAAGACTACAGATAAAGATATAGTACTACCAAGGCATGGAAAAGCAAAAGGTCAAGATTACCTGTTTTCCAGGGTAAACAAAATATCTGTGAAAAACCTCACCAGTCTATAAACTCATGGCTTATAGTAAAAAAAAAACTAGGACTTTCAAAGCTGCTTCTTGTCTGAAGATATTTCTTTAGAAGCAGCTTTGAGAGTCCTACTTTCATTTTTAACCACCTTTCTGTTGTGTGATACTGCAAAGGATCATTCCACCACTATATGTTTTGCAGAATGTGATACTTCAACAGGGACACTGCTAGTTTTTGTCTGTAAGCCATGAATTTTTAGACTGGTGAGGTTTTTCACAGTGTTTTTTTAAGTTGTTTCCCCAACCATAGGAAGTGGATTTATCTCCAAGATTTGATTTGGAAGGCACTTTTTGTTTGGAAAAACAAAATAAGGGATATTGCTAGGCCACTAAAATACATCAGGGTACTTGTGACAATTTTGATCTTGCCTTTGTCCACCTGACAGTAAATGAACGTAGGTGTTCTTCACTCAAAGAGATGCAGTTTGACAACAGGAAGCTCTCCTTGACCTTGTCACAGTTCTGTTAATGAGCAAGATCCTTCTTCCTTCCTCCTCCAGGAATGGCATCCAAAGTCAGAGACAAGGTTACTGGTTTGAATAAGTGGCTTCACTACTAATTTCTTTCCTGGGGGAATTCAGTGATTGTCCACATAGTGCATGGCTGAATTCAGTGATTGTCCACCTACAAACCATTGTGCATCTTGCTTCACAGGTGGTGAACTCCATCTCTCTGTCTCTCTTCCCAAGAGTCAAGGGGCCTAAACAGAAACACGTCTGCCCCACATTGAGATTTAGGCAAGGTCAAACTATTAGGTATTCTGTTCTGAAGCCCAAAAGAAAATAGTGAAGTAAATGTCATAGTCTCAACAAAATTCTGTGCAATAAGGAAGTCTTTCTTACAGTAGAGGGTGTGTAGATATGCACTGTCATAGAATGCTTGACAATGATTAAATTAACATCTTCGCAAATTTAGGAATTTAATGTCTTCCATTGCTTATCCTTTTTCATAATACCCTCAAGTTTTAGATTGATACATACCCGCCTAGATAAAGAAATAATAAGAAACCTTAGAAATGGAACTGAATTGTGTTTACTAGGTTGTTACCATATCCCATATATGACTCCTTGCAAATACAATGAATTCCATAATAAATATAATGATTAGAGGCCAAGGACAATGTTTTCATTATGGGAGATTTCACTTATCTCACTAATGACTCAGAAAAAGAGAAAGCAAGAGCTATGCACATTTTTTGGATTTTATTAATAGTAATCCCAGTGAAGTAAAACTATTTTTGTATTATTCAAACGAGCATTGACATGATCTATTTTATGTCTCACTTAACTTGTCCCTTATTAAAACTGATCAGAAGGTCATCATATTTTCCTTAAGTACAAAAGACTAACTTTGTCCAAAAACTCCTCAACACTCCATGGCTTTTCCAGTAGCAACTACACCAAGATTAATGATACCCTTGCTGCCATAAAACAAGGTTTGGCCCTTTATGTTCTTAATACTATGGCTAATTGAGCATTAGTGCTGTGTTGCTAGCAAAATTAACTCATTAACACCTATGTAGTATGGAATGTCACACCTCTAACTAGAGTTGGATCATGGTCAAATTGGCCCCCCCAAACACAGCCCCCCCCCCCACTGCAGCCATTTTAGTGTCCCATTGCTTGGCTATTTCTCCCCAGTTACAATAAACACTGTTCAAACCTTTCAACATGCATACTGTTTTCTGTTTAATTTCTACAGTGATTATTTGAATATAATTTAAAACTTTTATTTCAAATTTTATAGCACAAACACTGATAGACATTTGCTAAATAAAGCAATACTATCTCACAATGAAAACAGCCTTAGCATTAAAACTTCTTTGTCCTTGAAACTCGCATTCTTTGAAACAGCATTGAAACCCACATACAAAGAAAATGCATCTGGCCAGTGGCAGATAAAGTTTACCTTTGGGCTGTTTTCAAATCATAGGCCCCTTGCACACATTTTTAGGACCATACATACATACATACATGCATGTGTTCTTTGATTCACCTTCCTGATTGTATTAAAGTATATTCCTTGTATAATACAGCACCACTTGATAGAGAGTGCTTTAAATTTGTAGTTTTGAACATTTTTCCAGTAAGAAAATGTACATATGTTCACCAAAATTTTGCTACAAGAAAAATTATGATTTTAAAATATTTTTGAGCAAGGTATATTAGGGAGACAAGGCATTGTCAAGCATGTAATGTTTTGTTGTAACGGGTGTATATTTTGCAGATTTATTAATGAGGGTTCTAACTTTATTTTGAAACTATGGTCTGCAAATTTGGTGTAAAGGCAGGCTTACTTGCAATTCCACTTATGTGGTTTATTTGGCTGCTTGTGAGTCCTGCCATTGTTTTTTTATATAAATAAGACTATTGGAAAGCTCAGTACACATATGTCAGAACATCTTTTGGCTGTTAAAAACAAGGATATTAAAAATGCTTTGGCCAAACATTTCATGACTTGTAGTGATTTTAGAAAATGTTTATTTTTTGTGGTAAATTATGTTGTTCCAGTCCCTTTAAGTGGTAACTTCAAGAATTATCTTGAAGTAAAAGAGATTAATTGGCAGATTTTCTTTTACCAGTGGACAAAACACCAGGAATAAATGAAAGTATAAATATTGTGGCTATTAAAAACTTAACATTCTTTATAGTATAGCTTAAATTTATAGAACGTTTACATAAAAAAGTTTTTAAATGGTATTTTATTTTAATAAGGCAATTGATTTTGTGTCACATGACTTTTAAACAAAGTATTTAAGTTGTATTTTTCCACTGCATTTAAAGTTCTGATGATGTTTTGTTTGAAAATAATAAAGAACAAAAGTGATAAGCTTTAAATTGTGCAATGGGGTCTTTTATAGTCACCGTTTGAATAATGTTGGTGCTTCCACTGCTTCTTGAGTTTTAAGTTTGTTTCAGTGCTTTGGCAGAGTCCACTTTTGTTTATTTGTTTTTCCAGTAAGCAATGAAACAAAATGTATGAACCAATAATGACAGAACTGCCCAATTCAGAATATTTCAACCATAAAAGTCTACTCAAACATCTGTCATTACAATCTGCCAATATCAGTCAATACGTACAATCTCTGCTGAAATAAAAGTGATCTGAATAACTTTATATTAAAGAGAGCTGTAACTAATGAAGAGGTTGTTGCTAGCAAACAACTTTATATTTCAGTGTTTTATCTACAAATTTAGTGCCTGCTGTCCTTGAAGAATACATTGTCTATGTTACATTAAAAAAATGGTAAGTTGATAAAACTGCAGTAGGGAATGGATGGCAAACTGACAACAGGTTCATAGTTACTAGGCATCTCATCCAAAGGAGGACATACTCAGGACTGCAGCACCCCACCCCCTTAAAGTACAATACAGTATCAACAATCCATCTATATGCTGTGGGAGTAGAACCCAAAGCCTACTGCATCAAAAGCAAGTATGCTACCTCTTGTACTACTGACAATGCTTTTAAAGACTTTAGCACAACAGTGATACCAGTTGCCAAACAAAACAGTTGCACATTGTAAACAGGCTTAGCATGAGCAGCAGTGTATTCTCTTGAAGTTCACAATTCTTTGAAAATGCACTTGAAACTTAATATTTTCTAAATGCACTTGACACTTAATTCCTTGAAAAATGCACTTGAAGCTCAATTCCTTGAAAATGCACTTGACACTCAAATTCAAAAAATGCACTTGACAAACAAGTCATTGAAAAATGCACCTGAAACTCAACTCCTTGAAGCTCAATTTATTAATAGCTTGGTGGTTTGGGCAGAGGATTCAGGCTCTTCTTTCCTGTAACTAATATAGAGAGCTTGAGCATGAGCAAATTAACTAACCAGCTGCTATCCCTAAGTGGGGCATTTCACACTTTCACACACACACACACACACACACACACACACACACACACACACACACACACACACACACACACACACACACACACACACACACACACACACACACCGACCTCTTACTTGCAAGAATCTGTCCAGGATACAGCAGGATAAGAATACTTGCTGTAGAAGAATCTGTCCAGGAGTGTGTTTACATTCATTCCATGGAAGCAGCAGCACAAGAATGGAGCATCTTCTTGTAGTGAAATTCCGTGTGAGCAGAAAGGAAGAACAGGAGGTCTGTGTGACCACAAACACACACACACACACACACACACACACACAAACACAACATGTGTGTGTGCACCAGATGGAGAAGTCATTTTTAAAGAAGAACACCCTTAAAGACAAAAACACATTTTTTTTATTAAAATGTAAATGTGGCAGTCCCTTGGAAAGTGGGCCCCCTCCCAGCCAGTGGGCTTTAGGCGACTGTCTTAGTCACCTAGTGCTGGATCTGGCTCTGCCTCTAACAGCATACACACATCTTTGCATTCCAGAACATT
The DNA here is from genome assembly GCF_019279795.1 of Protopterus annectens. Classification (NCBI taxonomy): domain Eukaryota; kingdom Metazoa; phylum Chordata; order Ceratodontiformes; family Protopteridae; genus Protopterus; species Protopterus annectens. The sequence continues at coordinate 176,063,002 of NC_056735.1, read as the reverse complement.
TTCTGAAAAATCAGCCATAAAAAAGCATGAGATAAACAAATGTAAATATTTTGTGAACTATAAAAGCTATTAAAACTGTATAAATAGCAATGTTGTCAGCAGGAATTATTCTTTCAGGTAATAATATTGAGTGCATATAGTCTTTCCATAAATACTATAACATATTACAATGCACACAAACATAGAATTATATTTTTTATAAATTTTCACAAAAATTGTCATATCTTGGAAACTGTACAACCTAGACAAATATTATTAGAACACTTTTGTTAACCAAACATATGCTTTCACATGACAGTGACAAATTCCTCTCTGAGAGCATGTTTGAGATATTTACATAAATATGTAACCATATGCTTAATTATATAATTAACAATGTAAATAACACTGAATATCTCCCAAGATATACAGCTTATAGTGTAAATATGCATGACAGTTTCCTTCAACAGCATTTAAAGTTACACTTTTTGAAGTACTAAGTACATATGAAAATATTGCTTGTTTTCATAATTACTTACAACTACCAATATCTCTAGTATAATGTGATATAAATTAACATTGACAATGAATTCTCCTGTCTACCACTTCCACACCACACCCCTCACCAGCATGTGTCTCTCAGTTATGAAAATATGAATATAAATATGAAAAAAAAATGAATAATAAGATCATAGATTAACAATCTTAGTGTCTTTTTGTCAATAAGCCCTTGTCCTTTCTAATACTGCCTATTTTTAACTGATAAGTTGTTTAGTTGTAGAAGCCAGCCCCTAAAAAAGGTCTGGTCACCATAAGGAGCTATGGGTGTTAATTGAAAGGGTTTAAAAAAGTGCTATAGGCTTGTATGAGCAATTTTCATGAGCATACCATAATTTCTCTTGAGTTTGTGCAAACACAGACAATGTTGTATTAACTATGGGGTGTAGGAGTCATTCAGTCAGTATGGGGGTGGCTTGCCTTCCACTTCAGATAGGGCTGCCATTGCGCCCATGTAAGCATAACTCAAAGTTTTATATTTCTTTCTATTTTTGTTTACTAGCTATTGCACTGATCAGTATTGACCAATTTCAGGGTCAGCCAATGTGAAATACAAAACATTTCATAGACAAATCCTATATACACAGTAAGACGTATCTGCATGATACAGTAAATATTACGCAGTCACCAAGTTTTAGTTTTCATTGTTCCCTTTTAAATGGTTGCACCACCAACCATGCCCCAGTAAGAAACAAGTAAGAGGGAGATTTTAAAAGCTCCAAGTGAAATAAGTTAAGTAACAAAAATGGATATGTACCTATAAACATTATTCTACACCATAAAACAAATCCAGACTGAATGTAATATAGAAATAAATAACAAAATCCATTCCCCATACCAATACTTCTTACTGGCAAATAATACTAAGGAAGAACAGAATCTTATAAAACTATTTAAAAAAAATCTTCTTCTTTCAGCTGCTCCCATTAGGGGTTGCCACAGTGGATCACCTGTTTCCATTTCTTCCTGTCCTCTGCATCTTGCTCTCACACCAACCATCTGCATGTCCTCTCTCACCACATCCATAAACCTTATCTTAGGCCTTCCTCTTTTCCTGTTACCTGGCAGCTTCATCCTTAGCATCTTTTTCCCAATATACTCAGCATCCCTCCTCAGCACATGTCCAAACCAATGTAATCTTGCCTCTCTGGCTTTGTCTCCAAACCTTTCAACCTGGGCTGACCCTCTAATATACTTATTCCTAATCCTGTCCACCCTCATCACACCCAGTGCAAATCTTAACATCTTTAACTCTGCCACGTCCAGCTCTGACTCCTGCCTTTTTGTCAATGCCACTGTCTCCAACCCATATAACATAGCTGGTCTCACTACCCTCTTGTAGACCTTCCTTTTCACTCTTACTGGTACTCGTCTGTCACAAATCACTCCTGACACTCTTCTCCACCCACTCCATCCTGCCTGTACTCTCTTCTTCACCTCTTTTCCATACTCACCATTATTCTGAACTGTTGATCCCAAGTATTTAAGCTCATCCACCTTCACCACCTCTACTCCCTGCATCCTCACCATTCCTCTATCCTCCCTCTCATTCACACACATATATTCTGTCTTAGTCCTGCTGACCTTCATTCCTCTTCTCTCTAGAGCATATCTTCACCTCTCCAGGTTCTCCTCCACCTGTTCCCTACTCTCACTACAGATCACAATGTCATCTGCAAACATCATAGTCCATAGGGCCTCCTGTCTGATCTCGTCTGTCAACCTGTCCATCACCATTGCAAATAAGAAAGGGCTCAGCGCTGATCCTTGATGTAATCCCACCTCCACCTTAAACGCATCCATCACTCCCACCGCAGACCTCACCGCTGTCACACTACCCTCGTACATATCCATGCAGACAGACAATAGAGGTACGACTGCTGAATCCTACACAAATGCACTTTATAAGCACTTACACGAGTGCATGGGTCATGCTATCCCTAATAGAACCAAGATGCTATCCTCCAAAAAAAGGAAGCCAATCTGGTGGTCCTCTGCCATAAACAAACTCTACAACAGAAGAAAGAAACTGTTGTAAAAAAGAGTAAAATCCCATGACTGGAGGAACGCCCTGGTCAACCTCAGTAAGAAGCTGAGATCCCTCATAAAATCCTCCAAAGCTAGTTACGAAAACAAAATTGCCACTGACTCTAAAGACAACCACAAAGCATTCTATAGCTATGTCAAGAATCTCAATGGCAACACTCACATCTGCTCTGAGTTACAGCACAATGGCACTAAATATACAGAACCAACTGATATTGCCAACATCCTGGCAGATAGGTTCAGTGCTAACTTTACCCCCCTCTAACCCCCAAAAGGCCACCTCTCTATACCGGAAGATTGCAAAGTTCCTGTAAAAACGGCTACACAGGTAAAAAACACACTCTTCAAAGCCAAGAACACAGCATCCACGGGACCTGACAATATCCCAGGCTGTGTTCTACATGAACTACAGAATGAACTGGCACCCTACCTAAGTACCATGTTCAGTCATAGCCTCACCTCAGGCTTTGTGCCCACTGAATGGTGCATTGCGATGGTTATCCCATTCCACAAATTGGGAGCCATGACAGATCCAGGGAACCACTGCCCCATTAGCCTGATGAGCCTGGTCTGCAAGGCCATGGAACGTATCATCATGGAACTCATAAGCAAAGACACTGGTAATCTCCAAACTCTGGACCCTACCCAGTTCGGGTTTGTAAAAGGCAGATCATGTCTTCTAAACCTGATTGACTTCTTTGAAGCAGTCACCAAAGCCATAGATGAGGGTAAGATGGTTCACACAGCTTATCTAGATCTCGCCAGGGCTTTCAACACCATCCCCCACTCTGGAATTATAGATAAGCTCACTAAACTAGGTATAAATCCCTATGTCACAAGATGGGTTGCCAACTGGCTCACTGACAGAACCCACTCTGTGAAAGTAGCAGACTCCAAATCCGACTTCAGACCAGTGACAAGTGGAGTACCACAGGGTTCAGTCCTTGGTCCTCTCCTGTTTGGTATCTACTTATCTGAAGTACAGGCTAACACAGAAGGTCTTTGGCTAACAAAGTTTGCAGATGACTGCAAACTAGGAGCCATAATCGAAACTCCTAATGATGTGGACATACTACAAAAGGGCCTCACTGAGACAGATGCCTGGTTCATAGGTTCATAGGTTCATAGGTAGGTACTAGGCTAGGGCCCATACAAGCCTAGCCAAAAAATGTACCCTGGCTTTCGCCACCCAAGAAAATTATTTTCCTGTGCCCCTGCCGAACAGAGCCACAGAAGTGATCCCCGTGGTGAATTTCCCATTTCCCATCCAATCATCAAGATTTTTCTTGAAGAGTGCTAATGAGGAGTTCTGTTTGACATAGATAGGTAGTCTGTTCCAGAGTATTGGAAGTCTCTGGGACAGGAATCTATCCCTCCAGCATGTTCTGTTTATTGTGTTGACAAGGTTTAGGTCCCTAGAGCGTGTAGCTTGGAGGGATTGGGATTTCTTTACGTGGAGCATGTCCAACAGCTCTGGGTTTGACATAGCTTTGTATGTTAGGCAGAGATCACTCCTTAGTACGCGATATGCGATGGAGTAAAGCTGTAGTTTTTTGAGACGGTCTGCATAGGGCATCTGTTTGAGGCCAGTAATCCTCTTTGTGAGGTATTTCTGTGGTCTTTCCATTTGTTGTAGATGTCTTGTGAGGTACATACCAAAAGGGGCGTTGTACTATATAATGGGTCTAATGAGTGATGAGTGGAGAGGAACAATGACCTCTTTTTTTCTGGATGAGAATCCTTTTGGGATGAGATGAGCCACATAGAAGGATTCCCTGACCACTGTGGCAATGTGATTATCAAAGGAGAGACTACTGTCTGCCTGTGTCCCAAGGTCTCTTATCACATTTTCGGCATTAAGTAGACTACCAGCTATGTGGTAGTTCATGGGTACAGAGTTTTTACCAAAGGGGATGACAACACACTTTTTGGCATTGAGCTTCAGGCCATGGCTTTGACACCAGGTATCTGTCTCAGTGAGGCCCTTTTGTAGTTTGTCCACATCATTAGGAGTTTCGATTATGGCTCCTAGTTTGCAGTCATCTGCAAACTTTGTTAGTCAAAGACCTTCTGTGTTGGCCTGCACTTCAGAGAAGTAGATACCAAACAGGAGAGGACCCAGGACTGAACCCTGTGGTACTCCACTTGTCACTGGTCTGATGTCGGATTTGGAATTCGCTACTTTCACAGTGTGGGTTCTGTCCATGAGCCAGTTGGCAACCCATCCTGTGACATAGGGATTTATACCTAGTTTAGTGAGCTTATCTATAATTCCAGAGTGGGGGATGGTGTCGAAAGCCTTGGTGTGATCTAGATAAGCTGTGTGAACCATTTTACCCTCATCTATGGCTTTGGTGACTGCTTCAGAGAAGTCAATCAGGTTTAGGAGACATGATCTGCCTTTTACAAATCCAAACTGGGTAGGGTCCAGAGTTTGGAGATTACCAATGTCTTTGTTTATGAGTTCCATGATGATACATTCCATGGCCTTGCAGACCAGGCTTTTCAGGCTAATGGGGCGGTAGTTCCCAGGGTCCGTCGTGGCTCCCCATTTGTGGAGTGGGATAACCATCGCGGTGCACCATTCAGTGGGTACAAAGCCTGAGGTGAGGCTATGATTGAATATGGTACTTAGGTAGGATGCCAGTTCATTCTGTAGTTCATGTAGAATGCAGCCTGGGATATTGTCAGGTCCCATGGATGCTGTGTTCTTGGCTTTGGAGAATGTGTTTTTTACCTGTGCAGCCGTGATTATAGGAACTTTGCATTCTTCCAGTATAGAGATGGGCCCTCTTGGGGGTGAGAGGGGGGTAAAGTTAGCACTGATCCTATCTGCTAGGATGTTGGCAATATCAGTTGGTTCTGTATATTTAGTGCCATTGTGCTGTAACTCAGAGCAGATCTGAGTGTTCCCATTTAGATTCTTGACATAGCTATAGAATGCTTTGTGGTTGTCTTTAGAGTCAGTGGCAATTTTGTTTTCGTAACTAGCTTTGGAGGATTTTATGAGGGATCTCAGCTTCTTACTGAGGTTGACCAGGGAGTTCCTCCAGTCATGGGATTTTACTCTTTTTTGCAACAGTTTCTTTCTTCTGTTGTAGAGTTTGTTTATGGCAGAGGACCACCAGATTGGCTTCCTTTTTTTGGAGAATAACATCTTGGTTCTATTAGGGATAGCATGATCCATGCACTCGTGTAAGTGCTTATAAAGTGCATTTGTGTAGGATTCGGCAGTCATACCTCTATTGTCCGTCTGCATGGGTGTCATGAAGTTTGCCACTTCTGTCTTAAGAAGTGTGAAGTTGGCTTTGGAGAAGTTTTTTACAATGGTTTCCCTAACTGGGGGTGGGGGTGGGATGTAGATGTCTAGGCTGATTAGCTTGTGGTCGTATCTGACCAACGAGGAATTGACCTCTGGTGTGGAACACCAGTTTCCCATGTTGGTAATGACCAGGTCTAGGATATTTCTGCCCCTGGTGGGGGTGTGAATAAGTTGATCCAAGGCGCTGGAATTTATGAATTCTAGAAAATGTTGAGCAAAAGAGTTGGTACATGAGTAGTTTTCTCAGTTAATGGTGGGGTAGTTGAAATCCCCCATTATTAGGGTGTTGGGTTGTACCCTAATACTTTCCAGTGTATCAAGACATGAGGAGTGTGAATCCTGGGGCATGGTGGGGGGTCTGTAGCAAGCTACAATTTGGATTGCGTTCTTGCCCAGAGTTAGTTGCACTTGGATAATCTCGGATGCATTATGCTGTGCAACTAGCCTGGAGGTGTGGATATCCTTAATGAATATGGACATGCCTCCACCTTTAGTGCTTCTTTCTGGGTTAGGTGGCCGAAAGGTGTGGTATGAATTGAAGCCTGGTAATGCAGGGGTGCTCTCTGGAGCTTTGAACCAGGTCTCTGTTACTGCACAGATGTCAATGTTCTCCATTTTAAGGAGTGCCTCGAGTGAGTGCATTTTGAGGTTTAGACTTCTAGCATTGAGTAGCATTACCCTCAGATTTTGCTTGCTTGTACCTGTTACGCTGGTGAATTTGTCATTTGAACCTTGCCTAAAAAAGGCACTATAGGGGTGGCAAGAGCCTTAGCCAGTATCCGGAATTCTAAGGGCGACAGGTGCAGGCCATCTCTGGCAGAGCATCGTGGACTGTTGATCATGTCGTCCCAGGCAGACAAATACTGGATCCCCTTAGAATGACACCAGAAGCTTAGCCAATTGTTGAAGTCAATCATTTTGTCCTTGTACAGTGGTATCATTCTGGTTGATGGCAGGATGCTACTCAGGGTTAGGGTCATACCTGCCTGGGATACAAGATCGGAGAGCTCCTCCATGTCTCTTTTCATGTAGTCCAGGGAGGTACGTCTCAGGTCATTCACACCAACATGGACAATGACAGTGTCATATTTGTACTTATTGTGGAGTGACCTGAGTGCATGCATTATGTGGCAGATCCTGGCACCTGACAGGCAGCTGACAGTAAATTTCTCCTTGTTTAGTCTAGTGAGTGGAACATCAGTGTGCCTGACTATAGAGTCACCTATGACTAGAGTGTTGGGTACGTTGTTATGCCTTATGGGCTGTGGTTGAGTGGCACACTGAGTTTGTGGGCTATGGGTCATTTGGGTTGTGTTGGGGGGTGGAGTTTGCTTGCGTTTATACTTTGGATGTCCCTGATGCTTGGGCAGGTTTTTATTGAGAGCCTCCGCGAATGTAGGTGGGTGTTTTGTGTTTCTATGTGCATGTTTTGGTGGTGTAGGTTTTGAGGGACTATGTGATGAGTGTGGTGTGGTGCAAGTGTTTACCTTCTCCTCTTGACTGTCTAGTCCAGTCTTGGGTGAAGAGAGCTTTGCTTCCAGTTTGGCTATATAAGTGTATCTCTCACAGGTTGTAGTGCTGGGTGGTAGGAGGAGAGGGTTGTCTGTGTACATGAGGCAATTGCTGCATTGCCCCAAGATGCTCAGATTCATCAGGTAGACAGGAGAAATCACTGGAAGCTGACCCTTAGACATGCCTGGATAAGTGCTTATTTATTAAGTACTAAAAACTGCTTTCCACTAGACAAGTAAGGAAAGTTGAGTGCTGTAGTAACTTGCAGCTTATGTAGTGCTTACAATGAGTTCTGAACAAGTGCTGAGTTCAAAGAAACAGATTTGAGTGCTGAAACTAGAAAATTGGCTAGTTATAAGAAACAAAACTAAGCTAGAAGGCTTCCCTCCAACACAGAAGGGCTTGGGGGCTTAGAAGCCTACAAACAGCCTAGACCACTTAACAGGAAAGGCAGGAATGGTGTCAAAACCATGACCTGAAGCTCAATGCCTAAAAGTGTATTGTCATCCCCTTTGGTAAAAACTCTGTACCCATGAACTACCACATAAGTGGTAGTCTACTTAACGCCGAAAGTGTGATAAGAGACCTTGGGACACAGGTGGACAGTAATCTCTCCTTTGATAATCACATCGCCACAGTGGTCAGGAAATCCTTCTACGTGGCTCACCTCATCACAAAAGGTTTCTCATCCAGGAAAAAAAGACGTCATTGTTCCCCTCTACTCATCACTCATTAGACCCATTATGGAGTACAGCGCCCCTCTTGGTATGTACCTCACAAGACATCTACAAAACTGGAAAGGCCACAGAAATACCTCACAAAGAGGATTACTGGCTTCAAACAGATGCCCTACGCAGACCGTCTCAAAAAACTCCAGCTTTACTCCGTTGCATATCGCCTACTCAGAGGCGATCTCTGCCTAACATACAATCCTATGTCAAACCCAGAGCTGTTGGACATGCTCCACTTAAAGAAATCCCAATCCCTCCAAACTACATGCTCCAGGGACCTAAACCTTGTCACCACAATAAACAGAACATGCTGGAGGGATAGATTCCTGTCCCAGAGACTTCCCACACTCTGGAACAGACTACCTATCTATGTCAAACAGAGCTCCTCATTAGCACTCTTCAAGAAAAATCTTGATAATTGGATGGGAAATAGGAAATTCCTCCCAGGGATCACTTCTGTGGCTCTGCTCGACAGGGGCACAGGAAAATGATTTTCTTGGGTGGCGAAAGCCAGAGTACCTTTTTGTCTAGTCTTATACAGGCCTTAGGGCTAATAGCCTAGTACCTAACTATGAACCTACCTATGAACTCTTACATACTTATCTGACACTCCCAACCTCCTCATACAATACCACAACTCCTCTCTAGGCACCCTGTCATATGCTTTCTTTAAGTCCACAAAGACACAATGCAACTCCTTCTGACCTTCTCTGCACTTCTCCAGCAACTCTGTAAGAGCAAACATCACATCTGCAGTGCTCTTTCCTGGCATGAAACCATACTGCTGATCACTAATCATCACCTCCCTTCTTAACCTAGCTTCCACTACTCTTTCCCATAACTTCATACTGTGACTGATCAATTTAATCCCTTAACTAATCAATTTAATTTAATTCCTTTAATCAATTTAATTTAATAAATATGTTTTAATAAAACTATTTAAAAAAATAAAGGTTAAAAAACAAAAAAGTAGTGCCCTAGAATCCAACATGTGGTGCCCAGTAATACTTTATTTTCAATCTCCGAATATGTTGGCAATATCTTTACTAAAAAAGTTAGTACCGACATTGCACCCACAAGTTAAATCCATTCTGTTCTCATACCTAGTAGATAAATAAATGCATATACCTCATAGCTGCCTTGAAGCAGTCCTACATAGAACCCAAACTACAAGCTCATTGAGGACTCTCTACATCCCCTGGAGTTTCCTCTGTACCATTTGACATAATATGGTATATCCCAAGTGTCTGCCTCTCTTTCTGTAACTCTGGGTGGTCCCCTAGTCCTGTTGCACCATCTGGCAGTGGTGCCAATTCACAAGGAAGGTACAACATCAAACTTCAATTACTACAGACCCATCAGTCTCAGCACCTATATTGTATACAAAGTAATGGTTGACTGTATAACTGGTACAGAATATTGCAGAGGCTCTGTTGCTTCTTGACATGAACCAGTATGGCATTGTGAAGACAGCACCTCCATGTTGAGTCATATCCCATTTTTGATGGCATTAAAGCATCCCTAGATAAAAGACTTTTGGTATGTGCTGCATTATCTGGATCCTGCATAAGTTCTTATTACTATCTCACATGCACAGGGATCAAAAAACACTCAGAAAGTTGAAAACCAGAGGATTCATAACAAGATGGACAGTGAAACAGCTTGTATATTGGACATAATAGGATACAGGACATGGCCACATATCTGTTACTGTAGGAATTATGAGAGGGGCACCACAGCATTCAGTTATTGGGCCATTCTATTAGCACTTTCTTTAAAAGCACACAAGCTCATAATAACAGATGGCTCACCAGGTTTGCCAGTGATTGCAAACTGGGCTTCATAACTCTGTGCCTAACAAATATCTCCTCCCTACAGAATGAGTTGGATAACACTCATATCTGGAATGCAAAGCAAAGCATATATTATTAAAATATGATACTGTCTTTTGATAGGAATGTGGCCACCATTGACTACTACACTTAAGGTCAGGCACTGAAAAAAGATCAGGTGTTAAGTATCTGGGTGCACTGATTAATGATGATTTCTGCTTCAATCAACATCACCCTTGTTGTCCATAGGTCCATAGGTTCATAGGTTCATACTAGGCTATCTGCCCTAGGGCATTTATAAGCCTAGCCAGAGTATGTTTGGCTTTCGCCACCCATTTTAAATTAATTTTGCTATGCCCTTTTTTGAGGTTAGTATACTGTGCCTCTGTCTAACAGTGACACAGAAGTGATACCCGGGGTAAACCTACGATCTCCCATCCACTCATCAAGATTCCTCTTGAAGAGAGTCAATGAGGGACTCTGCCTAACCTGGACTGGGATTTTATTCCAGAGTGAAGGGAGCCTATGGGTTATGAATCTGTCCCTCCAGCATGTCCTATTTATTTCAGTGCTGAGGTTCAAGTCTCTCGAGCGTATAACTCGATGGGATTTGGATTTTTTGAGGTGCAGCATGTCCCTTAATTCCGGGTTGGACATGGCTTTATACGTCAGGCACAGGTCGCCTCTGAGCAGGCGGTATGCTACTGAGTAGAGCGGGAGTTTCTTTAACCAGGCAGCATATGGCATCTGTTTGAGCCCTTTGATTCTCTTGGTGAGGTACTTTTGGGGTCTTTCCAGTTGCTGCAGGTGTTTGGTAAGGTACATCCCAAAAGTGGCATTGTACTCGATTATGGGCCTGATGAGGGATGAGTTAAGAGGCACGATGACCTCCCCTAATCTAGATGTGAATCCCTTCATGATTAGGTGGGCTATATAAAATGTTTTTCTAACCACTTTGGCCACGTGGTTGTCAAATGAGAGATTGCTATCAACTTGGGTCCCCAGGTCCCTAATTACTTCTTCTGTACTTAATGGATTACCACCTATGTGGTAATTTGTGGGCACTTTGTTTTTGCCAAAGGGGATGACTATACACTTTTTGGCGTTTAGCTTGAGGCCATGGCTCTGGCACCAGTTGTCTGTTTCTATGAGGCCCTTTTGGAGGATGCTTGTGTCAGCTGGAGAGTCAATTATGGCGCCCAGTTTGCAGTCATCTGTGAACTTGGTCAGCCACAGTTCTTCTGTGTTGGCCTGTACCTCCGAGAAATATATACCGAACAAGAGAGGTCCCAGGACTGAGCCTTGTGGGATGCCACTTGTAACTGGTTTGGAGTCTGACATGACTCCAGCAATTCTAACCATGTGGGTTCTGTCCTTGAGCCAGTTTGCAACCCATCTAGTGACACAGGGTTTATATTTAAGCTGGTGAGCTTATCTATAATGCCCGAGTGGGGTATTGTATCGAAGGCTTTTGCGAGGTCCAGGTAGGCTGTGTGGACCACCTTCCCTTCGTCAATGGCCTTGGTGACTGTTTCAAAGAAGTCAACCAGGTTTAAGAGGCAGGATCTGCCCTTAATAAAGCCGAACTGGGTAGGATCCAGTGTCTGTAGTTCCCCAATATCTTTATTTATGAGGTCCATGATGATCCTTTCCATAGCTTTGCAGACCAAGCTAGTCAGGCTTATAGGGCGATAGTTTCCAGGGTCCGTTGAGGCACCACCTTTGTGGAGAGGGACCACTATTGCTGTACGCCACTCTTTGGGTACATATCCTGTAGTAAGGCTGAGATTGAACAGTAGTTTTATGTTTGGGTTTAGCTCTTCTTGGAGTTCATGTAGGATGCAGCCCAGGACACCGTCTGGTCCCATTGATGCTGTGTTTTTTGCTTTGGAGAGGGCGGCTCTTACCTGAGCATCTGAGATGTCAGGGGGGCAGCACTCTGCTGGGATAGATATTTTCCCTTTTGGTGGGGAGGGGGGGGGAGTTTGTGCTGAACCTGTCAGCTAGGATGTTAGCAATGTCTGTGAGTTCGGTGTATTTTTTGTCATTTTGGACTAATTCTGAGCATATCTGGGAATTCCCACCCAGGTTCCTAACATAACTAAAGAAAGCCTTGTGATTATCCTTAGTGTCCTGTGCAATTTTTCTCTCGAAGCTGGCCTTAGACAATTTTATGAGTGCCCTTAGTTTTTTGCTAATACTGATCAGAGATGCCTTCCCTTTTTGGGATTTTGCTCTATCATGTAGTTGCTTCCTCCTTCAATTGTATAGTTTGTTTATGGCTGGGGTCCACCAGACAGGACGTCTGCCTTTGGAGGATTGGGTCTTGGTTTTATTTGGGATTGCATGATCCATGCATTCTTGAAGGTGTTGATAGAATGCATTTATAAAGGATTCTGTGGTCTGGGCCATATTTTCCACAGGCCCGGGGGCTTCGAAGGATTTCACCTCGGTTTTGAGGAGTGTGAAATTTGCTTTAGAGAAGTTTTTCACTGTGGTTTAGTACATTTGATACTTAAACAGATAACGTCCTTCTCAAAGAAGTTATTATCTAATATGCCCAGTAACAACATTTCATTCTTCAGAGTCCTAACCAAGCACATTGACCAGTTAGGAAAGGTTCAAGGATTCCTTATCAAGAAGATTGGCAGCCTCAGTAAATGGAATCACTCAGAAAGGCTTCAACCCCTGTACGTTTTCTTGATATCCCACTACATCCTCTGGAATGATCTGATACTTTGGTTAGCAGATTCCAACAGTGTACTCTTGTCATGAGCAGATTGTTCAAGCTCAGTTGTCTTCTGCAGAAATGCCCAGAAGCCATTAGAATGTCAAATAGTATTACCTCTGTATCTCCAAACATTAATAGAATGGCTAAAAATTGTCTTTCTACCAGACTTATACAAAGAATTTATATCAAAGAAGAAAATACATGACTTATTTGCATTATTCTTTGCAGAAAGTTCTTGAAAGCTCTAATCATATGACATATGATGCCAATGGTGGCTATACAAGATGACAAGGAGACCTAAGACAATATGTTTGGAAGGACAACTAACACTTAAATGAGCAATGCAGGCTTCTCCCAAGAAAATAACTGTATAATAAGATGATGCAAACAGGAGAAAGAACTGTCTATGTGCACATTATTGTCTCCTGCAGTCAAAGATCTTACTTATGGAATTAGCTGTTAATGGCAGAAAGGATTATGAAAGATTTTTTTATTGAAAACACATTACCAGTAAAAAGAATATGATGCAAGAAAAAAATAAAATAGCACTAAAGCCCAAGAGTATATGGAAGTCATAACAATGTCATAAAATAAGATGCTTGCACAATGCAAATTTTGCTTAAGGGTTAGAAAAAGAGTCACAATTTGGTCACTGTATGTGTACCTGAAAGAGCTGACAGAGGATACAGTGTGTCAGTCTAAAAATCTGTAGAAAAAAATGAAGTAGAAGCTGGAGAAAGATGAGCACTAAATGGTAGCAGTATTAGGGATAGCAAATAGCAGCTGGATAGTTACACGAAGAAGCAGACTGCAACAAATTCAGTAGTTCTAAAAAAGGATGTACGACCTAAGGCTGTCTCTGCAGGTTCAGGCATACCTGAATCAGAAGTCAGATGCACCATAAGAAATACAAGACAGTAGTATCATGGTTGGTGCTCTCACTCAGTCAGGGAGTTGATGTGGCTTCCCAGCTATACAAAACTCTGTGCTTAACTCATTCCCTCCAATGGAGCTCTTTTGAGTCTGTAAGTTCCAAAGTGCGTGGCCTATGCCTTTAAAAAATGAAGTTATCACCTCACAGTTCAAACAAATGATCAAATCTCTACAGCCATAAAATTTAATTAGGAAGCTGTAAATGGCAAATTATTCAACTGCGGATAAGATTTACAGTGGTTGCAGTTATTCAATTCTAGGCCTCAAACTGGATTTTATAAGCCACAAATAAGCACAGTAAATATTCATTTTTGTAAGGTTGTTATATGGTTTATGATTTCTCTGTAGCCTTTCAAAAAACATACATACAGCCAGCAGTATTCTCATACAGTTGTGAGCTTTCATATGAGTTTAAGCAGTTCTGTCTCTGTCACTTGATTCACAAAACAGCGTTTAAACAACACGAATAAGGAAAACGTGTACAAAATAAATGCTGACAAGGTACTGATTCCCTCAGAAGAAATACGACAACTGGATAAAATTCCACTAATTTAATATGACAAAAGGCAGTAAAAATTAAGCGCTCATCCACAGCAATGTGGACTTCATCAATTTTGATTTTGATGACATCCACATTGCTGTGGATGAAAGCACTTAATTACTGGAATTTCATCCAGTTGTATTTCTTCTGAGGTAATCAGTACCTTGTCATCGTTTATTTTGTATAAGTTTTCTTTATTCTGACACTTGATTGTTGAGATATTGACACAAATATGAAAATTATTACAATACAAATAAACAGAATTCAATTAATATTCAATATCTTTTAGCTGCACAAGGCAGAGAAATAAATGTAATGCCTTGTATGTATCATTGTTTTGGAATTATTAATGCAAATATGAGCAAGCAATATTTGACACCTGGAAATGTCAGTGGGATGGAACTGCAGAAACACCTGGAAGCATCACTAGGATGTAATGAGCAGACTGTTACAATGTTTTGAATGAAAGAAAAATGAATACAAAACTGAATGGATCAGGATCAATTACTGAAGAATATGGAGGCAAACAAGTGGATTAGTTTAGGTTCATAGGTTATTACTAGGCTTGCAGTCCTGGAGACAACTGAGGAGCCTGGACCAAATGTATAGTTCCCCCCACATACTGTCTGGTTAAGGAAGTTCCTCAGTGTTACACAGTAAACAAATAAAGGCTGAGAGAACCATGCCCAGGAGCTGCAGCTCACAGCCTTAATCCTCAACACCAATTTCAGGACTCTTCTGTGCCAACTTTGGAGACATTTTTGAACCCTCAACAAAGCTTCTGGGATTGCTAAGGGCTCTTCAATATTATTCTAATGACAGACAGTGGACCAATGGTTCTGATTCTGACAAACTGATCCCTAAGTAAAAAGTGTATGCGGAGTGATGACAAACTGAATCTGACACATCATGGTCACCTTATTTGGGTCCTGAGGAATGCTGTTCCTATAACTTAATGTCTGCAGAAGGCATAAGCAATAGATCACAGATCTTTGCTTGATAGTATGACAGTATTTACTACCATCAATATTTCAAGATATGTATATATTCTCTAAGAAAGCTATGTCTAGTGATGGATGGAAATATTATAGATAGGTCTTAAACAGAGAGGAAAGAATTGGAAGTATTACAAGCAGGTGCTTAAACATCAGTGAAAGAACCATAAATAGTACAGACAAGTGCTTAAAAGGCTTTCTAAAGTCAACCACAAGACATGATATCCCACCACAGAAATTACTGATAGAGCTTTAAAAAGATCTGCTTTGAGCCCAGACTTAGGTAGGTCCGTGTGCTTATCCACAGCCTTAACAACTGAGTGGGCACTGAATTTGTGAAAGTGATAACAGTAACCGAGAACATTGAATTCCACAGTAGAAGATTATACTCCCTTGTCACACCTGTCCAAAGTTCATAGGTTCATATGTTTATAGGTATATACTAGGCTAATCACCACTTGGGCCTGTTTAAGCCTAGCCACTAGTCCTGGTCATTCTTGAATAGGATCAGGGAAGAACCCTGCTTCACATGGATTGGAAGCCTGTTTCCGAGAAGGGATATTTTCTGAGACACACACCTGTCTCTCCAGCATGTCCTGTTTATGTTGCAAGCAAGGTTTTAAGTCCCTGGATCAGGAAGTTCTGATGCTATTTGTTTTGCAGATATGCAAGAACTGCATCAGAGTGGGATCCTGGAATGCCTTTATGCCAGACATAAATCACCCCTCAACAGTCTGTAGGAATCAGAGTTTTGTGGTTGTCCTAGGCCAAGGAGGCTATTTTTACCTCATTACTGGCTTTGATAGACCAGGTTTGTCCTCTGAGTTGTTTGTTCAGATTGATGAGACAGTTTTTTTTCCTGCTAGGCATTGTATATCCTGACTTCTGCTTTGACTTGCTTCCTTATGTTGCATAACTTATCGATGCTTGAATTCCACCAGTGTGGCTTGTTTTTTTTTTTTTTGAGTTTGGTTTGAGCTTATTTCTGGTAGGTACAGCTATTTCTATGCATTTATTAACATGATTGTACAGAATATTTGTGTACAATTCTGTTCTCAGGGTTTTGGAGAGCTTGACATGTTGTCAGGTTATCACTTAATTATAGGAAGTTAGTCTTAGAATAGTTTCTAAATGCTACCATGTTAGCTGAGGACACAGGTTTTATTTTTATTTCAAAGGAGACAGTTTTATGGTCCGACCTTACCAGACAGGACATTACACTGGGGGGATACAGCATTCTCCCATGTTAGTGAGGACCAGGTCCAGTATGCTTGCTCCTTTGGTGGGTGTATTGACTATCTGGTTCAGGGTGTTAGTGTTTACAAAGTCCATGAATCTCTGGTATGCATGCTTGGGGTCATGTATGATTCCCTGTTTATAGCGGACCAGTTACAGTTGCCCGTGAATATTGTATTGGGTTGAATTGTGAGTGTTTCCAGTAAATTTAAGTATAAGTTATGTGTTTCCTGGGTCATAGATGGGGTCGTGAGGTGACCTTATTATTTATGTAGACTGAGACACCTCCACCTTTAGTCCCTGCCTGTGCAGTAGCTAGCCTAAATGTGTGAAAGGCATTGCAGCCTTGGAGTGTTGGGGTACTCTCTATGGCTTTAAACCATGTCTAGGTAACTGCACAGATGTGTGCATTCTCTGAGGTTCAGGTCTTCTTCTTTACTAGCAAATTTGCAAAATGTAGTAGTTTCTAGGACCTATGCTTAATGAAAAGTGGAATATTTAGTAAGTTGCTCCACCAGGCGTTTCTTGTGCAAAACAGTATCGGTCCAATGCCAGACCAACCATCTCCTTACAAGCCTGAGGCTCTGTGCTAAGGAGAGGTCATCCAGAGGATAGGTATGGGGGATAGGAAAGATGAACTCAATATCCTTGTTCTTCTTAAGGCAAAGGCCTCTGAAACTTCTGACTTGACACAGGAGCTACAGTGTGAGAAAGTGTCATACCTTCTACTACCCACAAGAGTAAGCATACATTCTGTATCATGTGAAGGTGACTGAATGGGCAAAAATAGCTCTAAAGCTGGTGCTAAAATGCACACTAGGGGAGACCTGCACCACCTCCTGCATGAGTTTCAACCAAACTCCTTTATGTTGTTCCAGCACCCATGACTGCAGCTCTCACCAGATATCAAAAAACATTAATGTCTTGCCCCTGAAAGCCTGGACAAAATATAAGCAAATGAATTTTATTGCATTGCTGGTACAATGCTAAACCTAACTGCCCTCCAAGCAATTAACCTGACTATGACTCATAGACCATGCAAGAGACCAATACATTTATTCTGTCTGTCAGATACAGAAAAAAGTTAAGTCATTCTGAGATGTGAATGAGCTGTTTCCCATAGTTCAAGAATAAAACATTTAATTGCTTCCACCTCCATTTGCCTACTGTGTGATTCTGAGCAAGTCATTTCTCCAGGCAGTGCCCCTGAAAAGGGACTCCTGTAGCCAGTGGATTTACTTGGTTAACAAATATATATAATAAAGTTTAAAAAAATTCTCATTGAGGACTGCCACACTAAAAGAGTCTGGGGAGGGGGTCTATCCCAGGAGGAGCGCTCTTGGTCCCAAGCACCACTGAACTATGATCAGATGACTCAAGGGAGTGGTCTTCTAGGATCGGGTTGGTTAACCTGGTTCTGGCAGATCACCTAGGAGGCAGGATGGTACTGGAAGCCTGGCATACAGTCCCAATGGATGAAAGCCCTTGGTTAACTTCCTCTAATCCTTTCTTCCTCATCTGCTGAAGCTGATGACACATTCATACTCAGGCCCTCACTTGCCAAGGTAATTTCACCAACTGTAGGGATTTGGGAAGGGTGGTTAAAACACTAAACCTATCTCATGTATGGTCACACCTCAATTCTGTCTCTCTGAGTGCTTGTATGTGTGACAGTGCTCTGACTTATGCCTGGGCAGAAAGGAAAACCCTTGCATCAGTCTTGGCCACAGTTATTTTCTTTGTTACAAAGTATGCCGACAATTTCTTCTTTCTTTACCTCTAAGAAGCTGAAATGAGTCTCTAGTACTTTGTGGCATCTGTTAACATTGTGCTTTTCTCTAAGGAAGGAAATGCCATTGTGTGTCTTAGATCATAGATGGCAATCTGATGGCCACACATACACTTACTGTTTTGTTGATATTTAGACATGTGAATACAGCACTTTACATATACCAGAGTAATGAGTGAGATTTATACCGTGTGCATGGCAAAAAAAAGAGCTGCGAGGCTGTGGGGATACACATGGTTATGTACAGAGTGTGTTACATCATGGCATTTGTCAGCATGGGCATGTGAGATTTTATGGAAGAACAGTACCACATTTTGATTGATGCAGAAGATATACTCAACTAGGGACCCATGAAGAAAGGTCATTGATGTTGCTTTGTGGGTCCTTTGCAGGATCATCTTTAAACTTTAATCTCAGAAAATTCTTTGCCAATATGAACAAGCTAATAGACTATGCTGCTGCATACTGGATATTTATGTTCTGGTTTGTTCCATCCTTTAGCAGGCTTTCAAACTATCCTAACACACTGCAAGTACTGAGACTGACATTTACAAGGAAGACCAAAGTTGCAAATAGCTGTGAATTAATTTGTCATGCTGTAGAATCACAGCAGGTTATGACCGTTACTATTTTTTTCCTGTGAAGCTTTGTTCATGTGTTTACAAAGAGATGTATTCCCTGTAAATGTCACTGTCACTCACACACACACACACACACACACACACACACACACACACACACACACACACACAGACACACACACACACACACATACATATATATAGAGAGAGATAACGTGTACATGTGGATATGTGTATGTGTGCATGTGTGTTTGTGTGTTACTGTTTCATTCAAACATTATCTCTAGTTTTAAGTGTTCCATAATTAACTATCAAATTAAATAAATTCCCAAAGGATTAATTCACTGATTTAATATACTTCTTAACCAATTTCTAAAAATCTAAGTATTAAAAAAATATGAACATACATACTGCAAGGCATTTTACCTTTCCATTTTTCTCATAGTCTCATCACTTCCCTTTGTAGCTCTACCATTCAGGTCATAATAATTGCACTGCATGAGTTAAACACTTCCGTTTTTCAATATTCATGCAATAATTAGATCTCACAATTTATGCTGCCTATAATTGTTAGACTAAATTATTAAGCTTAGTCACTCACCTTCACTAATTTGATGTATTGTGGGCTTCTTTGCACTGCTAAATTTTTTGCAGTCTGCATGTATATCAGATTTAACAAAGTAGAATTCAATTTAATTAACTGTGCTTCTGCTTAATGTCAAAGTTCATGCTATATTTTTATGGTACTGTTGTTTAAATTATCTACTTTCTTTTTAATTACAATTTGATATGATACTAGACAACTTTCTATGCTTATAAACTGATAATGCCATTTCTGAGTTTACAGTCTGTGTAAACACAGCTTTAACTAACTCATATTGCTTTGTTATTGCATCTCACTAAAATAAATGTTAGGTGGGTATTTATCAACAAGTAGTACAAGTTGTCATGCAAAATAGTGCAGCAGGCAGCAATACACAGGGTGGGGGTGATTCAGAGACACAAGTAGCAAAATCACACTACTAGAGAAACCCTAAGATTCAGAAGGGGTAACCATGAGCAGCAAGCCTTAATATGAGCGGCCAATCCCTCACAGTAACCCTTTCCAATTTATAGACTGCCAAATCACAGTGATTTTCTGTGAGCAAAAGCATCACCACAGGAGCAAGTCCAGCCTGCTGCGGTACAGGCTAATAAGGGAATTCAGGAAGCGACTAATGCTCATTAGCCATGTGTTCTTCCCCAGAAATGCCTGCAGCTACCAATTTATGCTGCCAAGTAATTTGGAGAATCATTCAACTGTATAAATTACCATGACTGCCAAGAAATTTAACTCGGACAAAAGACTGCAGTCAGATATTGAAGTCAATAGATGAAGCCACTTTAAAGTAAGTTCAGTTAAGTTCAGTAGAGGTGTGGGGATGGGGGATGCAAGTGTGTGCATGTGTGTGTGTGTGTGTGTGTGTGTGTGTGTGTGTGTGTGTGTGTGTGTGTGTGTGTGTGTGTGTTTGGGGGGGTGCACGGGTGTGGATGAATGGGGAAATGAGTCCGTGAATCCAACTGCTTGTCTGGGGGATGATGTTGAGTAGATGTATGTGTGTGCGTGTGTGTGTGTGTGTGTGTGTGTGTGTGTGTGTGTGTGTGTGTGTGTGTGTGTGTGTGTGTGTGTGTGTGTGTGTGTGTGTGTTTGGGGAGGTGCACGGGTGTGGATGAATGGGGAAATGAGTCTGTGAATCCAACTGCTTGTCTGGGGGGTAATGTTGAGTGGATGTATGTGTGGGTGAGTGCGCACGTGTGTGTCTGTGTGTGTGTGTTTGTGTGCATGTGTGTGTGTGTACAAATAACTATTCTGGACAAAGCCAAAAATAATGGGCTGATACATGGCTGAAAGCAGGGAGAAATTTTAAATGTTACTTTTCACTTAAAAAGTTAATAGAACAACAAGCATTGAATCAACATGCATTTTCTAAATAAGAAAAAAATATGAAACTCTTAACAACTAGCATTAGTTACTGACTGTCATCCTACATAATTTACTGGAAACTCTAACATTTTATGAGAGACAGAGCAAATATATGTGACAACCTCAGGGACATTCTGCAAAATTCTGGACTGTGGTTAGGTATGGTGCCTCTGTCAATGTGGTGCATGGACCATCAGAGGACACGACTGCCACAAAGTGCTTTTATCATGAGTGAAAAAAAGATGTGATTCCGAAATATGCAAATAAGTTGATAATGATTTCTTCTGCATTTCATCTAAAGCTGTCTCTGAATCCCCTTTTCCACGATCACATAAACTGGCCAACCTATGGTAAGCACTTTACACAATCATAGCCTTCATTTCTGAATCCCAAGCAAATAGTGCAGTTTGTACTGCATGCTAATGCTGCATAATGATATGCAGATGAGTGTCTTTGATGAAATTAAACATGGCAGTTCCGTTCAGAAAAATCAGTGCAGTGGGAAAGGGTAATCAGCTATTCTAAACAGCAGCATTTTTATCGTACATGGGTATCACACACACTAAAGTATTATGAGTAGAATCTGCAAAAGCTGGTCAGCACATATTAGTAGCCACTTTCAGAGCCACTGTCTACAATGTTGCTACTTTCAGAGCCACTGTCTACAATGTTGAATGTTATTGCCCTCCTCATCAAAGAAAGGATCCAGCAGCTAACATGTCAGCATCTCCCTGACCAGGACGTTGTCGACTATTACCATGTGGACATAGACACCATATGGTAGTAGGAATGCGCTGTCCTTACATGGAATCAAGGGGAATGCATGGACTGCCTCTCCCAGTACATAACATTAACCATCCTTGCTACAGGAACCTTTCAGTGTTCAACAGGGTCACGTTAGGTATTTTGCAGGCACTGGCCTCATAAATCTAAACCATTTCCATGAGCTCATGCCGTAGCATGTAAAGAAGAATATTTGCTTTCCACAGACAGCAGAGAAAACACCAGCTTCCTATGACACAGCCATTTCCCTGAGGTCCCAGAGGATACTGACTACACTAACATTGACCTCAGAGCCCCAGCTGTCCCACATGGTGTCTAGTATATCAACTGGAAGGGCTTTTATTCTATCAACTGCTAGGTAGTTGCAGTGTAAATGGTATTATATTCAATGTGTCTGTGTACCATCCAGACAATTTCCATGATTCTCACATCTGGCACACATGTGACTTATACCAGCATTTCACGTGGGGTTACTTTCCTCAGGGTCATCTAACTGGTAGGTGAACTCATTACCATCTAAACAGTCCCCAGTACGCTTGCCCATGAAAGTAGGTAACCAATCAAAAGAGTAAAAAAATAAACATGATAACAGTAAATGTAAACTGATAAAAGTGCTATAGATGCATGGCTTTCTATGGAAAATAGGGTTTAGTGATAAATCCACAGTAAGTGTTTTCATGTAATAAAATAGACTTTCTTAGACTATTTCATCAGACAGAAGGCTATTTCATTAGATGAAAGTGCTTACTGTGGAATAATTAATACATTCTATTTTTAATAGAGAGCGGAGCTTCTATAACATCTTTGTTTGTTTTTAATCAATGAAGGTAAATAGTAGACCATCCATAATGGTGTCCACAGTTATGTGTTGGAATTGATGCTGGATATACCTTGGAACCATGGCTGATGATGTTCATCCACAGCCCTCAGACCATGGCAGAGATGGCATACAAAACACTGCATTGTCACAGAGGCATAGCATCATCAAACTGTTCAGATTTCTGAATGCCCATTTCCACTGCTTAGTTACCTCTGGTGACACTGTATGGTATGCTCTGGAGACCTGTAGCAAGGCATTTGTTGTCTGCCCCATGCCATATTACATGGTACTACAAAAGCTGTTACGACATGCATAACATACCTGTGGCAGCACAGAAGATGATCAGGTGAAGAGACTAAAGGATATGCTGGTACCTCATGTAAGACAGAGGTGGGCACAGTATGCAGTGACATTGATACAGAGACAGTATCTATCACACTACTGTAGGTCATGACAAGACAAAAACAGAATAAAACCAATGCATTTAATAATACAGCCGGACCATACATTACAGTGTTTTAACTGGCCACTCGGTGCATCAGACAGTGCTATACCCACATAGATCAGAGGAATGGGCAGGGCACAGTATTTATCATTTGCACAAATGGGATTGTTAACAGAGACAGGTGCTACTAATCCATAAATGGAAGGGTCATGCCTGGAGGATGCGGTAGACATTCTACAGTTAAGGAGTTGGGGATAGTCAGGGATCACATCCTCTTCTGATAGGGTGTAGTTTCCATGGGTGTAAAGTTGGCTGGGTGTACCATATGTACCTACAATGTCAGAAGTGGAGGCATCCTGTTCATGGGATGGTGTGTCAGATTGGGAGCATGTACAGAAACCCTGCTTTAACCCTTCAATGGTATTAAAGTAGAATTTTAACATCCATAACTCCAGGAATGGGCATGGGTATGTGTTGTTCACTGAAGAACTACAGGAAACTATGATGGTATTGAGCTATGGCACCGACTGGTTTGTCCAGTGTGGTATGTATGCACAACCATGGTGGAACTGGTGGAATGTCAGCCATCCAGGGGACAGAGATAGCAAAAGACAGTGTGGATAGTGAAGCTGTCTCCAGAGGAAAGTGTACTATTTATTTAAGTCTGGTGTGTGATTATGCAATGTACTCCATCCTTTACCAAGGTCATGTTTGCCAGTTGAACACATCCTCATGGATACATCAATGGATGCCACAGGAGTCACCAATGCCTTCAATAGGAATGTCTTCTCCAGGGTCCTATATGCCATGATAATCTTATGTATAGCAGCTAGTTCCTGCAGCATTTTTGTTCGTCATTCAGACCACCCAGCATACTCAACATCCTTGTTATGGCATGAGCAGTGACCATCTGGGTTTAGATTATCAACCTCCATATCCATTGATTGATGCAAGGCTGTCAACCAGGTCTGGGAATGTCCTGGAGTCATTGTGGTAAAACCTACCTACTATCTTCTCATAGATATAGTTCAGCTGGTTGATAGACTACAATGTTGAAATCAATATATTCGAGACCACATGATCAACAATTTAGTCCATCAATAAACATGAACAACCCAAATAACACCTGCAAACAAAATTATGTTTTTGCAAGGGGGCAAGCCCCCCCCTGCTCCCCCACACTCCCTGCTAATTATATTTAGCAACTCTGAGATTCCACTACAGTGGGGAAAAAGGCACATTCCCTAATCCCCACTGTACCACAATCTCAGTCAAAATAGTCACCATACTAAATTGTTGATCATGTGGTCTTGACCATATCAGTTTTGACAATGTAGTCAGTTGACCAAGTGAAATAGACCCCCCTCCCCCCACACTGGCTGTGTGCACCTCAGAGGTAGTGGAGCCCTTTGATACCATATGTGTAGTAGGGGTCAGGCTGACATGGATGGGACAACCTCTCTGAACACAGGTGATGCTTGAGGTTCATCTCTTCCCTCCGGTATCATCTTAGCTGTGGGTAATATGAATGTGCCTTCTGTTGTTAGCATTGCTGGTAACACTGCTATGTCATAGGACTGTGCCATGTGCATGGTGACATCATCATCAACCACAGGTGATCCATTGACACCAGGCATCATACCTCTCAACTGTCCAGATATTTGCAGGACGTCCAGATTTTCCTTATAATTTTGCTTTGTTTCTCAGAACATGTGTGCACTTTTGACAAATCACTGAAGACTGTAGTCACTGAATAATAACATACATTTGAGTTCCAAACTTCATCTCCTTCAGAAAATGCATCTTGTTAGTCTAGCAACATTTTAAGTTTATATGAGTAATATTTAAAAGCTGTCCCTATTTTGGGTCTTTTATTTTAGGCTTTTTCCAGATTTCTTGCACTAAGATGTTGAGAGGTATGCCAGGCATGTGCTGTCCTGCTGTGCTGAATCCTCTACCAGTGGAACCTGTAAATGCATACAGATATATGTGTGGCAATGATGGCTCAGAGGTGTCACTCCCACCACCATGTGGCATACACACTGCTACATGCTAATTATTTACATAGACTTTGGCAGCAAATTCACCTTGTGGTACAGGTTGTAGCTGTTGTAGCTACAATGTCCCTGAATGAAAGATATGCATATGTGTTTGTGTGAGCAAACCATTTGTACAGTTGCAAGTGACTGTACAATAGGTATGGCATGTATTGTTGCTCACCTGATACATCCCCCAGTTCCCTCATCCAAGCCACTGCCAGGTATGAGGGTTATTTCACTTTCCCTGGTGAGGATATCATGAATTCCTCTACATCTTTGACACTTTGGTTTTGTTGGTCCACTCCCAGTGGTCAACCTGTCTCTGATAAATTCTTGTGCCTTGACCTTGGCAGGCAATAACATATCCAACAGCATACCCATACTAGGGTCCTATTACAACTATCCACTGCATTGATGTCTTGCACTACTCCTTGCCATAGGTGGTCACAGAAGGCATTGTCTCATTTACACTTCACAAGGATAGAAATGCCATGTGTGTAGGGCCTGCAGTAGCACATCCCTCTCCTGTGTGATGAACTTTTCCTGCCATTGGTTTGGTTCTGTGACACCAGTGGATTACACATGTGGATCAATGTCTTTCTGTCTGTGCCTGTGTGTCTACCTGTCTGCATGTGCATAACTGTCCAATGTACCTGATGATTGACTTAGTACTGTCCCTAGCTCCCTTGAAGGGGCCACAGCACTGTGTTCTGCCATAATAAAGCTATTCTAAAACTGCATGTGGCAGCAGTGGGCATGATAGCCATGCTTGTTGTCAATCAGACATGCAGACAGCACAATATGTATCTGGTATAGCAGCAGCCTCATATGTCCTATAGTATGTCATTCTGTCTATGTGCATATAGAATACTATTGAGGCATCTACACAGCAAGAAAGTGACTGAGCCTGACCAAGTTTCCTGTGTCCTATCAGGTAGCTTCTCAACAGGTATGTGAGCTATCCTTCCCTGTCTTCTGAGATGTCTGGTTGAACCCCACAGGAGAACTGAAACCTATTCTCCCTCTTTCTTGTACCATGTGTGGTTGAGTCCCTCACCCAGCAGGACTGCAGTCTTTCCTAATCAGTTACTTGTGCCCTACCTGATTGAGCCTTCAACAGTGATGTCATGCATTGTGGAACATTATCCCATATAGTCCGCTGATGTGTTATTGTGCCTGTTGCTTCCATGCTCCCCTGAGTAGTTCTGCAGTACTGAGATCTATTCCTAGTACTCCTACCTGCTGTCAATTTGACGATAAGATAATATACTCTGATTTTCACTATAGTCTGAGTGTCTAAGTTGCTTGATGTGCTGTCACCTCCAAAAATATGGTGGACACACAGTTTTGCTCATGAAAACAGGCCTCATAGTGCAGTAATTACTCTGAATGAGATGATTCTGTGTGATTGGTTCTGAATCACTCCGACAGAGCAAGGTGTGGTCATCCACAGTCAGCACCATAGTTTGTAAGTGTGCTCATTCCCAGGCTGTCTCAGTGAAACCTAGTCATGCTTCTGTCACTTTGCACTGTGCTGCTATTAATGTGTACTGCACCACCCTATTTCCTATTGTTTCACATCATGCACTGTCTGATGCATGTGGATGTACACACCAGGCTAGCATTTCTGTCTGGATAAGACCTAGATAGTAAACATGACTCTGACAAGACTCTGTCGTGGTTCAGCAGGGGCTGTAAAATCTTTTTTCACCTGCTGCAGAAAGACCATAGAGACTTCTTAGTGAGGGGAGTATGAGAATCCCCCCTTTACAGTTTAACAGGACATTGAGTAATGCCATTGGCATCACCTGTTCTGGTGAGCAGTGCAGGCATGCACTTACTGACCTGTGGAGGCATCACCCAGACTGTCCACACTAATAGGAAGAAGAAGTTAGGGAGAGTTTGCTAACTTTTTATTGTAAGCATTCTGTTCTTGATTTGGCACTATATATTTATTGTAGCACCAGTAGTTATAATATTCATAATTGCCTTCTGTAGTCAGGGGTATGCTGTATTGATTACTGTTTGTTTTATATTTCCAGCACCTCAAGTGATTCAAGACAACAGGGTAACGCATCTGTGTAGGAGTGACAGGCTGTCCAAGAGACAAGGCAATTGCAATGTATTGTTGGAACACATTGCTAATATGATGCACTTTATCTATCTCTCTCTGTCTCTCTCTCTCTCTCTCTCTTGCTCTCTATGTCTCCTGTTTTGCTTTGTTGTTTTCTTTTTCCCCATTTATGTTCTAGTTCTACAAGATCAGCCATGGTGCAGGCAGTTATGAGGTGGTCACCATGCCTACTACTGGATCCCAGCAATTCTCAGGCCTACTTTACTGCAGGGTGATGAGGATCATCATGTGGATGGTAACCTAGAGGGCTGCTGGAGGTCTCTATGGCTATCTCTCAGGAAAGGAAGGCTCCTCATCTGAAAGTGTTGAATAGGCCCTCCACTCTGGATCACCAGGCAGGAAGTGAAGCAGTTGGTGAATAACATGGTGAGCCAGTGGCTGGATGCCCATATTGGCATCCTGTAGCTCCTCACTGCATGGCTAATAGAGTAACACAGCCAACTAACTCTGTTTATCTGGCCACCAAAGGTGGCACCTTCCCATGATGTTAGCCACACAGGAGACTGACTTCTTGGAGAGTTCCCCCTGGGCAGGTCTGGCAGGGTTCCTAACCTTTCCCTATCACCCATAATTGTATTTCCAATCTGTTTTGGCACTTCTCATCCTCTTTTTGTAGTCCAGTCCTATCCATCATTAGTCATCCACCCTCTATAAGTCTTTATCTCTCCATTGTCGTCCCCACTTTATATGTCACTACTTCCCTGTCAGTCTATGCTTGTCTTCTCCTGCTTCCTTCCCCTTATCCTCCAACCAACTAGCACTTTCCCTTTGCTACATTCCCTCTCTATCATTCTTTTTCAAAATGATAAATGTGTATCTATGCACACAAAAAAGTATTCATTTATTTCTACTCACTAATAATTCTCTCCCTGTTGTCATTTTCTGATTTCTTCTGCTTGCTGATGTCCAGTTCTACTTGTCACATCTCCCTATGTCCTCCTAACTTATACAATAAAATAACTTGGCACTTTGGAGTGGTACACTTATACAGGCTGCCCTTAGTGCCCGTGTCATGTCACAGCTATGGATTACTTTGATATATGTATGAATGCACATTGCATCGGGCATGCCCCCTGCTTGATGCTTTACCTTGAGGTCACATGATTACTCATACTGCAGTCATTCCTGCAGGAGGGTGCTGCTGTTATCTTAGTTGCAAATTTTCATTATGCTACACATCCCCAACATGATGACTCTGTGCTAGCCCTCATGCATGCGTAATCCCCATCAGGTTGCTCTGTGCGATACTGATTGCATAATCTTTTACTAGGTGATCACATTATGTTTTTCTGAATGCCCATTTTATTTTTGTTCACTTTGTTATTGTAGTGTTAACATTACATAATGGCAATGGTGGATGAAATTTGCCCATCTAGGCTGCTCTTTTTCAGCAATGGGGTATTCCGTACTTCCTTCGCTGTTGCTTTCACCAGCTTTTCATGTATTCCAAGCTCTATTTGTGTTTGATGCATTCATAGTCTTACAGTTCATGATTTATTCTAGTAACCTGTTCCACTTTTCCATCAGTCGTTTGTAAAGGAAGCAGTTTAGGATTCTAGGATTGAAGTTTGTGCCTTCATTGTGGTAGTTGTAGCCCCGTTGCTCACCCTTTCTTTCCTTTTTTCACAGTATGCCCTCACACTATACCATCACAACCTTATGGACAATATCATGGCTCAGTCCCCTTTCTCTTATTCCAAGACAAAAAAAGATTTTACCTCCCTCAGTATATCTTCATGCCTTTTATTATTCAGTCATTTATCAACTTAATGGCCTTCCTCTGTATTTTTCCAGTAGATGGGTAGCTTCCTATTTGTAGAGTCAACAGAACAATGCACATCTCTTGGCTATGATCTGAAGAGTAGCAGAAAATGGGTTCTACATTGTAAATCTATTGCAGATGGAATATACCCTTATAGGTTCATAGGATGATACTAGGCTATCAGCCCTAGGGCCAATACAAACCTAGCCATAACAATTCCCTGGCTATTTCTTCCCACACTATTTACTTCCCTGGACCCCTGTCTAGCAGGGTGACTGACATGTTCCCCAGGGTGAATTTCCTTTCTCCCATACAATCGTCAAGGTTCCTTTTGAAGAGGGCCAAAGAGGCACTCTGCTTGACATGTATGGGTAATCTGTTCCAGAGTCTGGGGAGTCTCTGTGTCAGGAACCTATCCCTCCAGCATGTTTTGTTTATTGTGATGACAAGGATTAGATCCCTGGATCGTGTGGCTCTGAAGGATTGGGATTTTTTTAAGTGTACCATGTCCAACAGCTCTGGGTTTGACATGGCCTTGTATGTTAAGCAGAGATCGCCTCTGAGTAGACGATATGCAACAGAGTATAGCTGGAGATTTTTAAGGTGGTCAGCATAGGGCATCAGCTTTAGGCCTGTGATTCTTTTAGTGAGGTATTTCTGTGGCCTTTCCAGTTGTTGCAGATGTCTTGAGAGGTACATACCAAACAGGGCATTGTATTCTATAATGGGTCTAATGAGGGATGAGTACAGTGGGACAATGACCACCTTTTTTCTGGATGAAAAGCCCTTAGTGATGAGGTGTGCCACATAGAAGGATTTTCTGACTGTTGTGGTGATGTGGTTATTGATGGTGGGACCACTGTCCACCTGTGTCCCTAAGTCTCTTATCACACTTTCAGTGTTTAGTGTACTGCCACCTATATGGTAATTCATGGGTACATGTTTTTTCCCAAAGGGGATAACTATACATTTCTTGGCACTGAGCTTGAGCCCATGGCTCTGGCACCAAGCATCTGTTTCTGTAAAGCCCTTTTCTAGAGTATCCACATCATTTGGGGATTCAATAATGGCTCCCAGTTTGCAGTCATCTGCGAACTTTGTTAGCCAGAGTCCCTTAGTGTTGGCCTGTACTTCAGAGAAGTAGATGCCAAACAAGAGTGGTCCTGGGACTGAACCCTGAGGTACACCACTTGTCACTTGTCTGGAGCTGGATTTGGAGTCAGCTACCTTTACAGTGTGGTTTCTATCAGTAAGCCAGTTAGCAACCCATTGGGTGATGTAGGGATTAATGCCCAGCTTAGTAAGTTTATCTATGATTCTGGAGTGGGGGTGGTGTCAAAGGCCTTGGAAAGGTCTAGATAGGCTGGGTGAACCACCTTACCCTTGTCCATGGCTCTGGAGACTGATTCAAAGAAGTCAATCAGGTTCAGGAGACAAGATTAGCCCTTCACGAGCCCAAACTGGGTGGGGTCCAGTGTTTGAAGGTTACCAATGTCTTTGTTTATAAGTTCCATGATAATACACTCCATGGCCTTGCAGATAAGGCTCATCAGATTGATGGGATGGTAGTTTCCGGGATCCAAGGTGGATGCCCCCTTATGGAGTGGGATAACTGTAGCTCTGCGCCACTCAGTAGGCACGAAACCTGAGGTGAGACTATGATTAAACATGACACTTAGGTGAGGTGCCAGTTCATATTGTAGTTCATGTAGTAGATAGCCCGGGATGTCATCTGGTCCCATGGATGCTGTATTCTTAGCTTTGGAGAGTGCGTTTTTTTACCTGTGTGGCTGTTATTACCAGAATTTGGCAATCTTCCGGTACTGAGATGGGCCATTTAGAGGGTGAGAGGGGAGTGAAGTTGGCACTGAATCGATCTGCCAGGATATTGGCAATATTCTTGGGATCAGTATATTTAATGCCATTCTGTTTTAGCTCAGAGCAGATCTGAACATTGACATTTAGATTCTTGACATAGTTATAGAATGCCTTGTGGTTGTCTTTGGAATATTTGGCAATTTTATTTTCATAACTAGCTTTAGAGGATTTTATGAGGGATCTCAGTTTCTTACTGAGGCTGGTAAGGGAGTTTTTTTCATCCTGGGATTTTCCTCTTTTCTGCAACAGCTGACATCTTGCTAACACTGGTACCTGTATTTTCTGTTTCATATTATTCATTTGAACAATCACTTCGGTCACTTTCACCCTCCATACTCTTTTTTACCCTGTACTGCTTAGTGTGACATTCACAAAAGGTACCACATGCCATGTAAAGTGTACCGTATGTGGCATTCACATTCCATGTGGCATTACATTCCACATGGCATTCACATTCCATGTAAATACACCATACTTCCCTGCATTATACCTTAGCTGCATTTTCTACCCACTCTGCTATCTATGTGTGTCTGCCAACCTTTGTCCCCAATCACAAGCTAACCACCATTTATAAATATTGACATAAATTAAGTCAACTTTTAGATAAATATAATGATAACACTCTAAGGAATTAGTTCAAATTTAGTTTAAAGGGCAGAAATCTTGATTTAATTGACCCATTGCACTGAGATAAATTATAAGTTCAGGAAGTTCAAGATGTACCTGCCTTATTACTAGTTTCAACTGCTAAATTATATTTATTCACTTTGTTAAGTAGTTTTCTCTTTATTTTTTTATAAGTTCATGAGTACTTAGTAGGCTAGTGATCCATAAGGATCTTTAGAATCCTAGTCTTGCATTCCGATTAAGTTTTTAGCCCTTGTAACTTAAGTTCAAATAACCCAGTGCTGGGTAGAACATTTACATGGTACTCTTATCCATAAGGGGTAAGGGTGCTAAACTAGGAGTGAATGTTTGGTGGTTCCCCATCTATTTATCCAGATTACATTTGAATAGAGTAAGGGAAGTACTTTGCTTTGTATGGAGAGGAAGACAATTCAAAAGAAGTGGCATTCTCTGTAATACATATCTATCCCTCCAACATGTTTTATTTATGTTACAATAGAGATTAATATCTATTGAATGGATGTTTATTCCACCATTGGACTGCAGATGTGTAGTAGAATAGATACATTTATACTGAAGAAAAAAAGCCAAGGACTGTATAGAAAAGGCTGCCAAGGTAGTACTAGCGATATCGACCATCTACCAACCTAGTTTTAATTAATTTTAATTTAATTACAACATGTGCAGAATCATATCTGTTTCCCCAGAATATTAGAAGAGAGAACCAACACCGTGTGTCTTTTTTATGACATGACTCATTTTGTGGAGGTCCTAAGAGCCATAGATTGTATACATGTTGCTATCAAGGCCCCTACCTGGTCCAGAAGGCCTGAAATGCATTGACAGGAAGGGCTTCCACTAACAGAACTGAAAGGTCATCTCTATACCCAGGGTATTTGTTATACATCGAACCTATGTAAATGGTTCCTACAAGGGGCCTTTTCTAAGGGTCACCTGGTTGGATGGTGCTCACACATACCAGATATAGAGGCCTATGCACATGGGAATCATGCAAACAAGTAGAAATATGCTACTGCAGACAATCTTGGATATACCTTAGAGCCTTGATTGATGACTCTAATAAGCAACCACCACACCATGCAGGAACAACCTATAATGCAGCAATACGCAAAAATGTAAAACATAATGGAGCAAGTATTCAGACAACTAAAGAGATGTATCTTTTCCATCAAAAAAAACATCATCCACAAATTTATGCCAACATCTAACATACTTACCAATGCAGTACTTTGTGTCTATAACTATATACAGTATACTTGACTACTACTGCAAGTAGTGTTGTGGGTTGAATGGCTTTCTGGGATTTTGTGTAGTTTGATGCACCACAGAGGTGTATCATAATGTAACAGCATTTGCCATTAAAAGCCAGTGTCTCTGTTTGCCAGTCATGATCTACAAAGGTGATTGGGCAGACTGTGATATATACATAAAATTACATCCCAAGCTGAAGTCTGCTGGGCCTCCAGTTTGCTAACGCCAGTCCTGAATGACATAATCCATTCAGTAATCTGAGATCAGCATGCTGCAACCTCTTAAAAAAAACAGAAGCTTAACTTCCTTTGGTGATGTACTACTCAGAAATGGTGTAGGTCTTATATGGAACCAGCTTGTCAACAAATGTAGATGTCTCTGTACTATATATATAATAAGAAACATGTTAACTCTCACTTTGCCTTGATAATGAAATGTAGGTGAATAAAAGCTATCATTCAAACTATACAAATTCTTGTCACTCAACTCCCCATTAGCATTATATTTTTAACCTAATAAATCTAAACAGTTGTATGGTATGACTTTTTTTGACTGCAAAACCATTTTCCCTTGTTGCTTCTTCTTTCATGTGTTGTTATAGCATTATGTCAAAGCATAAGTTCAAAGTTATAATGTGAGGTGGACCTTATCTGTGGTACACTGATGGTGTTGGTGAGGACACTAGTTAGTGTCAGTGGCTCACCTGTAATGTTGTGATGCTGGAAGGTCGGAATGTTGTGGATTCTATTACCACATCAGATGCTTAAATTCACTTTGCAATAGTGACACTGCTGTGCAGCATAAGGGGGTGCTTCACTCCTGTGTATGTAATCCTTTGAATGAGGTGTTTTAAGTTATGCACAAGGTTTTCTTTTACCATTTATTTTTGTTTTAATTATGCTTTCCTTTTGATCCTATAATGCATAGTTCTTACTTAAGTCATTTCTGCTAAACCATGTTTATTAAGTACAGAAAAAAAATCGATTTGTATTTTTGAAATGATTCAATGGCTCCTTTAGTCATATAAATGGCTCACAGAGTATATACTCAAAAGGACCCATATAGGAGACCCAAGGCATTTTAACACTTAAATACATAAACTATTTGGATACATATATAATTATTAAAAATGTCAGGGAAATGGGAAGCAATTTCAAAATGGCAGGTGCATATGTCAGAGCTGATCCAGATAAAAACAGTGCACTATATCAGAAACATAAGGCTCTGTTCCATTTACTATGAAGTTTAAAATGCATGGCTTTGCAGTAAAATTATGTTTTCCCACACTTTTGTGTCTCTCAAAGATTCACACTATATAATTTCAGAGGCCATTGAATGAAATAAATTTGTGCAGCTCAAATGTAAAAAAATATATGAGTCATCCAGGTCTACTGAACTTAAGTCAAGGGACAAAATAATATAGGCACTATAAGTCCAACTAAATACTGAGATTTCAAAAAAAGAGCAAATATTACAGGGCACTTGAACTGTCAGAAACAGCTTCAACTTACACAGGTTACCAAATATTCACCAACTTGACAAAATATGACAGTATCCTATCAGAGGGGACAATTCACTACCCCAGTGATACCTGCATCAGAAATATACTCCATCCAAGCAGGGTATGAATGCAAATCCATAGAGTCATTTAAACATCTGGTAGTCCAAGATGACTCCTCCATGAAAAATGACTGTGTTTAGAGCTGTTGTAGATATGTTAACTGCTTGATATAGTGTGCTGTATAGAATTTTAGTATATAACTGCTAATTATGTTTTCTGTTACAGCTTAAACCATTAGTATGATTATTAATCATGGCACACCTTCTCCGACATGCATTTAGTAATGCTTGGTGCACCATTTTGGTGGCCCCTACTTACCTATAAGTCCTCACGTTTCTCTGTTGACTCTTGAGGAAAGGTGTTTATATTAAGCCTGTTTTTTTTTCCTTTCCTTTCTTTTTGTGTTTCTTTTATCCTAATCAAGTGTAATACGATATCACATTTAGTCCTAGTTTTTAAGACAATAAGATACCACATGAGGTTTCGAATACGTAAGAATATATGTGGTGCATGATGCATTACATCATAATTGACCTGTACCCCTTCTTTTTTCATCTACTTTAGTGGAGTCAGATTTTTACTACTAACAACATCATTGGACCATCTATATATGTAAATAATTATGTTGTTTTCTACCATAGTCAGTAGTAGAAATTTTCATATACTTTTTTTGTGTCATTTTGAATTATTTCCATTTTGGTAGCTAAGAAATCTAAAGTGATAGCATAATATCACTGCATTAAATTCATGCAAATGTTTATTGGTGTATCTGTTATTTCTTAATTAATACTATGTCAACTATGTTTTGGATTTTTGACATTTACATATTACATTCACAGTGGACCTAATGCAACTTAAATGAGATGATAACAATCCCATACCCCATTCACAGCATTTGTAAAACAGTTACACCTCACACAATTGGGGTAAGGACTTGTTGTTTTTGTCATGGAACTTTAACTGTGTTAAAGCTAAGCTAAAATTGTGCACATTAATGTCCTGATTGTTGGATTTCAAAGCAGACATAGTGCTTCTTCAAGAAAACAAAACTTACAAATCCTACTATTAGTCTAAAAGATAAAATATGGTCAGGGACATATAAAGCTAATTGTGTCACATCTAACAAAAGTGGGTTGTGTAATTATACTAATATATAAATAGGCAAGACTAAACACTTGTTGCAGTGTTTGGGGTAACTGGGTAATGAAACTCATACAAACATACCCTATTCTATTACTATTAATATATTTCTGTGGAATAAATTCGGACATGGCCAGAGTGCTTGAATCTTTACTACACTTTGGCACCACCAACTTCAGCATTATTTTGTCTTCTCCCAGTTTAATTTTTCCAAGTCTCTTGGGTTCTAATCATGTGACAGGAATGGACCCCCATCCCTAAGTCAGGGTATAATTAGAGATCATGAAATTAGTACTGTTTCAGTCTGTCCTCTTGTAACGGGACTTCAACACGGTTTTAGACTCTGACCTGGATGTTACCATAAGGTAAAATAAGACTGCCTAAGGTTTCCAGCGTCCTTCATAAAGTTTTATAAGATTTATAATATTGCAACATGTGGAAAAAGCATATTATATACAGATAAACTAGACTACAGCTATAGTGTAGACAAACGAAATGTAGCTATGAAATTGGACATAAGGTTTCTATCCAAAATGTTAATATCATCAATATTAGACATTACGTTTAAATCAACAGTCTTGTCAGAACATATTATAATAACATTTGAAATGGCACATCCATACCTAACAGACAGCTACCATAGCTGGAAAGTTCACCCATTAATTTTAAAGGGCAATACTAGCTGTAAACAACTAGAAAACCAAATTACTACCTTTAGCAAAGCAGCAGAATGGACAAAACTAGTATCATGTTGAAATGGGAACTGTTCAAAATGAAAGCTAAGAGATGAGTGAACATGTGTGAGAGGAAGTATACAAGTAAGAAACTATCATTACA
This sequence comes from Protopterus annectens, assembly GCF_019279795.1. Taxonomy (NCBI): domain Eukaryota; kingdom Metazoa; phylum Chordata; order Ceratodontiformes; family Protopteridae; genus Protopterus; species Protopterus annectens. The sequence continues at coordinate 176,026,955 of NC_056735.1, read as the reverse complement.
TTGCAATATGAGTTATCACCAAAAGAAAAGGCATATAAAAAGGGAGCATTCAAACACATAGAAGCATGGCGCATTAAAATTGGTAAAAAAAAATCAACGTTTTCAAATATGCATAAACAAGAGAGAAGTGGGAATGCTGGCAATCTTTTTTGGGGGGAGGGTCAAGAGTATTATTTCATAGTCCTTACCAGGGAACCCCTATGCTGAAACAGCAAGGGAGCTTAGAACAACTTCTCTTAGAAATGACAATGGTTAAATAGTTATAGACATTCTGTTAATTAATGCAATCCTCATATAAGAATTCAAGAAAACCTCAAAAAGTCAAAAATCTGATTGGGTAAATTTAACTACACACATTAGTGATGCAATAAGATTCCCCCAGATCAAACCAAAACATGTGCAAAGCATGAAAGAACTATCACTGAAACTGAAATAGTAGGAGCAATTGAAGCATTAGCTCACAATAAAGCCCTAGGCCCCGATGGATTAACACAATATCTTTATAGGTAGTACAAAAGACAGTTAGCAAATCCTCTTTTTTCATTATTCTTTAATGTTAGAAAACCTTTAAGGTTCAGCTTCTTCTTCTTTTTCTTTCAGCTGCTCCCATTAGGGGTTGCCACAGTGAATAATCTGTTTCCATTTCTTCCTGTCCTCTGCATCTTTCTCTGTCACATCAGCCACCTACACATCTTGTCTCACCACATCCATAAACCTTATCTAAGACCTTCCTGTTTTCCTCTTACCCGGCATCTCCATCCTTTGCATCCTTCTCCCTATATACCTAGGATCCCTCATCAGCACATGTCCAAAACAATGCAATTTTGCCTTTCTGGCTTTGTCTCCAAACTGTCCAACCTGAGCTGACCCTCTGATATACTTATTTCTAATCCTGGACACCATCTTCATCACACCCAATGTAATCTTAACATCTTTAACTCTGCCACCTCCAGCTCTGAGTCCTGTGTTTTCGTCAGTGCCACAGTCTCCAAGCCATATAACATAAGTGGTCTCACTGCCATTTTGTAGACCTTCCCTTTCACTCTTACTGGTATACATCTGTCACAAATCACTCCTGGCACTCTTCTCCACCCATTCCAACCTGCCTGCACTCTCTTCTTTACCTCTCCTTCACACTCACCATTACTCTGAGCTGTTGATCCCAAGTATTTTAAACTTAAACACCTCCACCTTCTCTATTCCCTGCATTCTCACCATTCATCTGTCCTCCCTCTCATTCACACATACATTCTGTCTTAGTCCTACTGATCTTCATTCTTCTCCTCTCTAGTGCATATCTCCACCTCTCCAGGGTCTACTCAACCTATTCCCTACTCTCACTACAAATCACAATGTCATCTGGAAACATCATAGCCCACGGGGACTCCTGTCTGATCTCGTCTCTCAACCTGTTCATCATCATTGCAAATAAGAAAGAGCTCAGAGCTGATCATTGATACAATCCCACCTCCACCTTGAATGCATCTGTCACTCCTATTCCAGACCTCACCACCATCACCCTGTCCTTGTACATATCTTGTACCACTCTTACATACTTCTCTGCCACTCCCGACGTCCTCATACAATACCACAACTCCTCTCCAGGCACCCTGTCATATGCTTTATCTAAGTCCATAACAACACAACGTAACTCCTTCTGACCTTCTCTATACTTCTCAGTCAACACCCCCAGAGCAAACATTGCATCTGTACTGCTCTTTCCTGGCATGAAACCGTACTTCTGTTCACTAATCATCACCTCCCTTCTTAACCTAGCTTCCACTGTTCTTTCCCAAAACCTCATGCTGTAACCGATCAGTTGTATCCCTCTGTAGTTACTATAGTTCTGCACATCACACTTATTCTTAAACATCAGTACAAATACACTTCTTCTCCACTCCTCAGGCATCCTCTCACTTTCCAAGATTTCAGCCATAATAGCTAATGTTCTGTTCTTTTCCCAAGGTAAAATGTACAGAATTCTATCAGGATACTATTGACCTATTTCTCTGCTTCCCTCAGAGACATATATTTATGCTAAAATAGTGGCCAGCCATATCAAAGACATACTCCCAATTATCTCTCACAGACAGCAAGGGTCATTAAGGTCATCTGGGGACCTCACCTGATAAGACTATGGCTCAGGTTACAGATGCTGGTAACTCATTTTTTCCAACACTTTTTTGATGCAGTGCTAACAGACTTTCAAAAGCCATTTGACATATCAGGTGGTCTTGTTTATGGCATGTTCTAAAGAAATTTGGTTTACCAGATAAATATGTCAATATATGTCAGGTTCTTTACCATAACCACCCAGGCTAGAGTTATTACAGGAATCATTGCATCCTCTGCCTTTGAGATTTATGCTGGAACTTAAAAGGGGTGCACATTATCACCACTACTATTTATATAAGCAGTAAAGACACTGTCAATCCAGTTGTAAGAATGCTACTCTCATCTGGGAATCCTACTTAAGAGTGTCCCTCCAGCTATATTATCATGGCTTGTAGATGACCGGTAATCTAATTCAATAAATGTAAATAAAAGATGGAAAATTGTATTTGTTGGATAGGTGGGACTAGTAAAACAACTCCATACCATCATTAGAAGCTTTACAATTAAAACAAAGCCATGACAGACAATATAAAATGCAATGTCTACAATTAATCTCACTTTCGGGGAAAATGTTAAAAAACAGTAATTAGTTTATACATTTATTAAAGAAACACAAGGTAATCAATGTCTGAGAAATGAAGCAAAGGCAAGCTCAGGATATATGTGTGTTACATGAGTTATTGCAGCATGCATTTCATCATTTGCTGAAAAACTAGTGTATTTCTTTGGGCGATATAATGAATTTTGACTATTACATAATTCCTGGGCTTTTCCCTTTTCTTCAAGTTTGTACAATCCTGAAGTTAGTATATTTAATTTCCAGGGGTGTGCAGCAGAGCTCCCCCGGTTAAAAATTGTTTTTTGTTTTACTTTTGGTAATCACAAATTTAACCTACTGTTTTTTTTTATCTGCTTTAGTTGCGATTAATGAAAATCATTGATGAGTTTGTTCATTGTTTTGTGTTTTGATCAATCTCACCAGTGATGATTACTCATTAAAGTATAGTGTGTGTGTGTGTTTGTGTGTGTGTGTGTGTGTGTGTGTGTGTGTGTGTGTGTGTGTGTGTGTGAGTGTGTGTGTGTGTGTATATATATATATATATATATATATATATATATATATATATATATATATATAGTTGCAAATATTTTTTTTCCAAATGTTTGGAATACCCAGTGGTTTTTTTTGTTTACTTTTTTATAACTTCTGAGACACTGATGGCATTTGTGTGCGTTTGTGTGATCTCAGAGATGGTTTGTTTGTTTTTTTTTTTTTTTTTTGGTGTTTTGCTTTTTTGAGTTTTGATCTTTTGAGATCAATATTCTTTTTGAAAAAGACTGATATAATTATGTTATAATACATACTATGTGTGTGTATATATATATATATATATATATATATATATATATATATATATATATATATATATATATATATATAAACTCACACATGCATATATAGTGTTGATGAAATTAAATCTTCCAGATCAATATCACAGCTATCAAAATCAATACAGCATGATATTTTTAACATCATGTATCAAGGCAAACAGAACTTATCCCCAAAATGCTATCCCAAAACTACCCAAAATTATTTTTTTCACACATTCTAAACTCTTCATCTTCTAGCAACATTCTCAACAAAAACTCTGCATTAGGGAATGGGCAGTTGCTGGAGATAAAATTCATGACAACCCAACTACTTACATATGGTATGAGAACAATTCATTATTAAGCAGCTTTGGACAAGTGATATAAAGAACATCAAATACACTGCAAACATACCTCTCAACTGCCCAGATTTTCACAGAATGTCCAGATTTTTGCCTCATATTTTTGGTCAGTTCCTCATAAAATTTGTGCTTTCCTGGCAAATAACTGTAGATTGACGTCACTAAATAATGATATACATTTGAGTTTCAGACTTCATTTAATTCAGAAAATGCATGCTACAATGAGCCCTTTTATTCTAGCAATCTTCTATGTTTTTGAGAGCAATATTTGAAATCTGTTCCTATTTTAGGCTTTTGTCCTCTATCATTTTAGGCTTTGTACAGATTTATTGCTCTAAGAGATTGAGAGGTATGACTATAAAACATAATTTATTGGGGGCTCTATGCAGAATTTTGATTTCTTGGTATTTCTTTTAAATAAGGACAGTTGTCATTCACATGTTACTGGTGGATACGACAATTTGTCTACTGTACTTGTCACTACATTTGAATATTAGAAAAGACAAACTTAGAGTGGGCTAAGGAAATATGTTACACCAACAGTCTAATTATGTTTGATGTTGCAGGATTCAATGCTGAAGAATATAATAAGTATCAGCGTATTTTTTTCTTAGGTTGTGCCATACTAAAAGAATAAAATTTTGGTGATGAGTTTTGATGACTGTAGTCTAAAGTGAAAATAATGTTGGTTTACATTTCATAAAAATGCCCTAACATCTCACACTTCATTCACTTGGGAAAACACTCTCTATTGACATGTCCCCACACTCATAAACTCCACAGAGTTTTTTTGGGGAAGATGTTACAAAATGACTCTTGGCTCCAACATATAAACATATAAATTTTATGCTGGTAGCATAAAAATAGCTTTACAATGATGGACAAAAACAATGTTGAGAATATATACCACTGAATTATTGGTAGCCCTTAAATCAAACAAAGCTTTCCAGCACCCTTTTCAAATTCTCAGAGTCAATACGTCTGTCCACACTGAAAATAATATAACAATAAGCACACAGCATAGAAATAATATCATCCTTAACATTACATTCTTAAACCTAATGATTTTTTTTTGTTTGATTGGTTGGCTGTTTTTTTGTTTTTATTGTAGCAAAGGCTGCATTGCAATACTAAACTTATCTCAAGGAGCCAAGATGTCATGTACAGCAAATAAAGTCAAAACTTTGTCCAAAGCAGGCATAGCCTCAAAAGAAAGATATTATAATCGTTTGTTATCAAAATTCAAGAACATCCATATGTCCTACATGACAACACTAGCTGTTTTTTAATAATGTTTTTACAAGAAAAAAGTACCTGTCAGGTAGCGTATCTAAGCTCAAACACAACATTTGATAATGTTCTTCCACTGAGGCTCCAGCAAAGGTGTTGGTTCAACAGAAGCTGCAACTTCCTAAGAACATTCTGTACCTGAATAAATAGTTTTGTGTAAAAACTGACATAGTTATTCCTAAAGTGTTAGACAAACCAGAAACAACAGGAGCTGTGGAAAACAAAATGGAACAGGAAATTACAACAATATCAGAAGCTGTAGTTGTAACAGTTCCTAAAACTGGGGCCAAAACTATTCCCAAAAATTCAGGAAACAAATGAGCAGCCTCCACAGGTGATGTGTCATCACTTTTACCAACTTTAGATACTATCCTCTGTATTAGCTCGCCACATGACTTCTTTGAAGCAGCATTAGGAAAATCAAGGATTGAAAGAACAAGCAGTGTTTGAGTTAATAAGGCATCTGCAGCAAATGTATGCATCACTAAACTTTCCTGCTCGATATCGGCCATAGAAGCCACATAAGGTTGTCCATCTACAGAAGTCTCTGCTTCCAATTTACCACTACCACTCTCTGCCATTCCATGGAGCACACTCAGTCCAATACAAAACCAAACGTGAGTAGGGGAATTGTCCTAATGCCTTGACCAAATTTATTCTAGACAGTATAAATACTACCTCAAATCTCCTGTAAATATAGGCCACACTCCCAGTGGGATAAACCCAGTCAAAAAAGCAGAGAGTAAAATAAAAAAAATCTTCTTAGATCTGTATATGAATCTGCTGTCTTTTTGGATTGTTGTTTGCTGCCTTTCTATAACTTTGTTTATTTTATGTCTACAATCTAAGGGTAAGATTCATACAGTTTAAAGGTGCGGCTCAGAAAGCTTTGTGGTGCACCAACATATTAGCCACTCAAGTGTTGCATACTATGCAGACCACCAGGATAGCAATTCAGAACTATATTGCATTACTTCCTGATGAGCATTGTGTGCCATGATCCAGCATATAGTGTCACACTAGTCTTTTGTTGCAAATATAAATAAAGATATAAATAAATAACAAATGAATAAATAAGCGACCACTATGTTCAGTAGGGGCAGCACGAGCAGGAAACAATACAGATAATGTTGCTTTATTGAACCAGTTTCTTTTATTTCAAGACAACGTCACCCAAAATGAGGCTATGGTAATAAGGAACATTCTGTGAAAGGTGCCAGATCAGGTTAGCAGAACTAAATTATGGCCATATACTGGGATTTTGCACTATCCAGTCTGATATAGCATGGTATATAGTAGTGGATGTGGTCCTTCTACAACCTACCTACAGGCCACTGCATATTATCTGCTGTTTGGGATAAGCTCTACTTCCTCTACAACTGCCTCCTCTGCAATTATGAACATGATATGACCATTGTATATATAAATGAAAGAATGCCTTTGACCTCAGAATGCACACTCATTTATTCATTCATATAGCCTTCTCTACAAATATTTAATTTGTATTTTTCACCATAGACAGACTAGCATATGGTGAAGTACACTGCAGCAGGCTTCATTTAGGACTCTGATTCATTACCATATGGAGTTGCTACTACTGATGCACTATGTATTGCCTCATTCTGTTGTGCGTGGCTCAGAGTCAGAAGCCCATCTACATGCCTTATTATATAAGTCAGTGTACCAGTAGCATTGCCAGCTTATTAATTAGACGATTTCCACTGCCAGCTTCATTATCTGCCTATGCATTCTTAAGTAAGGGATCCATGCATCTGCATGAATAGGTGGGTTTTATATGTGGCAAATGGGCAGTGCTAGCAGGTTACAGTAGTATGGAAGAACACTTATACTGTTTGAAAACTGATCTTACATAATGTACATTTGCGACAACAATATGCTTAGCTCTACATAGCTAAACATAAATATTATTATAGGAACAACAGTAGTGTATTCACAGAGAAAGTCTGTGATGTACACAGTTTTACTGTATACTCCTTCACTCTCTGTTATAGCAAGGGTACAGGTGCATGGATTTACTGTCTGAAACTGCACACTACCACTTAGATCAAGGCACTGGAACTAGGTAAGGTGACGTGATCTTTATATTAGTAACAAGGTTCAATGAACCTGGTATGGAAGTAGTTGTCTTTGAATTGTGCACCCAGTCTTATTGATGCACTAACATAGTTTATAATGTATAGCAACATTCTGTCACTGCTAACTTGGAAATTACTGTCTCTGAATCTGAAGTAGTCGTTCTTCTCTTTTATCATGATGCATTAGCCATCCACTGTGTGAATCTTGCTTTTTATGTGGAGCTTTCCTAACAAGATCTCCAGTGAAAATGGGATTCAACTCAGTTGGATATCTTAGCAATCTAAATATAAGCAAATAAATATATACATACATAAATAAGGTACAGTCTGGTGAAAGAATCTCATAAAATAAATCTGATATAGTAAAGCTTTATAAAATAAATTGGCATATCATTATGTTAGAAAAAACACAGTAATGTTTACTTTTAGAAGTACATTATCTTACATAATGACCAAAATCTTGAAATCGGTGCTCCTACTTAACATAGAGACCCAACTGCCTCTATTAGAAAAGGTCAAATAAAACTGCCTGAGCAGCTACAGTCACTGAGGCTCAGAAAGTCTCAGATGCATGTCACAGAACAGGAGAAAAAAATGGCACTGAACAGGAGAAAAAATATTTCTTATGTTTTGGTCATTTGGCTGCCAACATACTGTAGATTTCTTGGTATTTCTTTTAAATAAGGACAGTTGTCATTCACATGTTACTGGTGGATACGACAATTTGTCTACTGTACTTGTCACTACATTTGAATATTAGAAAAGACAAACTTAGAGTGGGCTAAGGAAATATGTTACACCAACAGTCTAATTATGTTTGATGTTGCAGGATTCAATGCTGAAGAATATAATAAGTATCAGCGTATTTTTTTCTTAGGTTGTGCCATACTAAAAGAATAAAATTTTGGTGATGAGTTTTGATGACTGTAGTCTAAAGTGAAAATAATGTTGGTTTACATTTCATAAAAATGCCCTAACATCTCACACTTCATTCACTTGGGAAAACACTCTCTATTGACATGTCCCCACACTCATAAACTCCACAGAGTTTTTTTGGGGAAGATGTTACAAAATGACTCTTGGCTCCAACATATAAACATATAAATTTTATGCTGGTAGCATAAAAATAGCTTTACAATGATGGACAAAAACAATGTTGAGAATATATACCACTGAATTATTGGTAGCCCTTAAATCAAACAAAGCTTTCCAGCACCCTTTTCAAATTCTCAGAGTCAATACGTCTGTCCACACTGAAAATAATATAACAATAAGCACACAGCATAGAAATAATATCATCCTTAACATTACATTCTTAAACCTAATGATTTTTTTTTGTTTGATTGGTTGGCTGTTTTTTTGTTTTTATTGTAGCAAAGGCTGCATTGCAATACTAAACTTATCTCAAGGAGCCAAGATGTCATGTACAGCAAATAAAGTCAAAACTTTGTCCAAAGCAGGCATAGCCTCAAAAGAATGATATTATAATCGTTTGTTATCAAAATTCAAGAACATCCATATGTCCTACATGACAACACTAGCTGTTTTTTAATAATGTTTTTACAAGAAAAAAGTACCTGTCAGGTAGTGTATCTAAGCTCAAACACAACATTTGATAATGTTCTTCCACTGAGGCTCCAGCAAAGGTGTTGGTTCAACAGAAGCTGCAACTTCCTAAGAACATTCTGTACCTGAATAAATAGTTTTGTGTAAAAACTGACATAGTTATTCCTAAAGTGTTAGACAAACCAGAAACAACAGGAGCTGTGGAAAACAAAATGGAACAGGAAATTACAACAATATCAGAAGCTGTAGTTGTAACAGTTCCTAAAACTGGGGCCAAAACTATTCCCAAAAATTCAGGAAACAAATGAGCAGCCTCCACAGGTGATGTGTCATCACTTTTACCAACTTTAGATACTATCCTCTGTATTAGCTCGCCACATGACTTCTTTGAAGCAGCATTAGGAAAATCAAGGATTGAAAGAACAAGCAGTGTTTGAGTTAATAAGGCATCTGCAGCAAATGTATGCATCACTAAACTTTCCTGCTCGATATCGGCCATAGAAGCCACATAAGGTTGTCCATCTACAGAAGTCTCTGCTTCCAATTTACCACTACCACTCTCTGCCATTCCATGGAGCACACTCAGTCCAATACAAAACCAAACGTGAGTAGGGGAATTGTCCTAATGCCTTGACCAAATTTATTCTAGACAGTATAAATACTACCTCAAATCTCCTGTAAATATAGGCCACACTCCCAGTGGGATAAACCCAGTCAAAAAAGCAGAGAGTAAAATAAAAAAAACCTTCTTAGATCTGTATATGAATCTGCTGTCTTTTGGATTGTTGTTTGCTGCCTTTCTATAACTTTGTTTATTTTATGTCTACAATCTAAGGGTAAGATTCATACAGTTTAAAGGTGCGGCTCAGAAAGCTTTGTGGTGCACCAACATATTAGCCACTCAAGTGTTGCATACTATGCAGACCACCAGGATAGCAATTCAGAACTATATTGCATTACTTCCTGATGAGCATTGTGTGCCATGATCCAGCATATAGTGTCACACTAGTCTTTTGTTGCAAATATAAATAAAGATATAAATAAATAACAAATGAATAAATAAGCGACCACTATGTTCAGTAGGGCAGCACGAGCAGGAAACAATACAGATAATGTTGCTTTATTGAACCAGTTTCTTTTATTTCAAGACAACGTCACCCAAAATGAGGCTATGGTAATAAGGAACATTCTGTGAAAGGTGCCAGATCAGGTTAGCAGAACTAAATTATGGCCATATACTGGGATTTTGCACTATCCAGTCTGATATAGCATGGTATATAGTAGTGGATGTGGTCCTTCTACAACCTACCTACAGGCCACTGCATATTATCTGCTGTTTGGGATAAGCTCTACTTCCTCTACAACTGCCTCCTCTGCAATTATGAACATGATATGACCATTGTATATATAAATGAAAGAATGCCTTTGACCTCAGAATGCACACTCATTTATTCATTCATATAGCCTTCTCTACAAATATTTAATTTGTATTTTTCACCATAGACAGACTAGCATATGGTGAAGTACACTGCAGCAGGCTTCATTTAGGACTCTGATTCATTACCATATGGAGTTGCTACTACTGATGCACTATGTATTGCCTCATTCTGTTGTGCGTGGCTCAGAGTCAGAAGCCCATCTACATGCCTTATTATATAAGTCAGTGTACCAGTAGCATTGCCAGCTCATTAATTAGACGATTTCCACTGCCAGCTTCATTATCTGCCTATACATTCTTAAGTAAGGGATCCATGCATCTGCATGAATAGGTGGGTTTTATATGTGGCAAATGGGCAGTGCTAGCAGGTTACAGTAGTATGGAAGAACACTTATACTGTTTGAAAACTGATCTTACATAATGTACATTTGCGACAACAATATGCTTAGCTCTACATAGCTAAACATAAATATTATTATAGGAACAACAGTAGTGTATTCACAGAGAAAGTCTGTGATGTACACAGTTTTACTGTATACTCCTTCACTCTCTGTTATAGCAAGGGTACAGGTGCATGGATTTACTGTCTGAAACTGCACACTACCACTTAGATCAAGGCACTGGAACTAGGTAAGGTGACCTGATCTTTATATTAGTAACAAGGTTCAATGAACCTGGTATGGAATTAGTTGTCTTTGAATTGTGCACCCAGTCTTATTGATGCACTAACATAGTTTATAATGTATAGCAACATTCTGTCACTGCTAACTTGGAAATTACTGTCTCTGAATCTGAAGTAGTCGTTCTTCTCTTTTATCATGATGCATTAGCCATCCACTGTGTGAATCTTGCTTTTTATGTGGAGCTTTCCTAACAAGATCTCCAGTGAAAATGGGATTCAACTCAGTTGGATATCTTAGCAATCTAAATATAAGCAAATAAATATATACATACATAAATAAGGTACAGTCTGGTGAAAGAATCTCATAAAATAAATCTGATATAGTAAAGCTTTATAAAATAAATTGGCATATCATTATGTTAGAAAAAACACAGTAATGTTTACTTTTAGAAGTACATTATCTTACATAATGACCAAAATCTTGAAATCGGTGCTCCTACTTAACATAGAGGCCCAACTGCCTCTATTAGAAAAGGTCAAATAAAACTGCCTGAGCAGCTACAGTCACTGAGGCTCAGAAAGTCTCAGATGCATGTCACAGAACAGGAGAAAAAAATGGCACTGAACAGGAGAAAAAATATTTCTTATGTTTTGGTCATTTGGCTGCCAACATACTGTAGATCAGTATACCCCTCAGCTTCTAAACACAAGAACCGGGAAAAATATAACAGACAATGAGGGAAACATTCCCAAATTTAGGGACAGATATGAAAGTATGGATGGGACATATGTAGATAGGTGTTAGAATAATTACTTAAGTTATTCTAATTTTGTTCACCAGGATAGAGCACTGATCAAGATGGACCAATTGCAGGCTTAGCCTGGTTGCTAACAAAGTAGCAGCAGCAAAAAGTACAAATACAATGTGCATAGTTAAATGGAAACATTGAATATAAAACAGACAGTTACAATGTACATAGTTAATGGAAACATATAAAACAGACTGAACCAGAACAGATGAATACAATATGTGCATAGTGCAGTGGTGAAGCAGACATAAACAGAGGCAGCATATTCCACTACATGATGTTCAAAATATACTATAATATACATGAAATATACATATTTACAAGTAATGGATACAGTATGAGACAGTGGAGCAGAATAAATGTAATATATTAAATGAACCGCTTAGACGTTATTACTTAGAAATGTTCTGCATCAACAATAGTAGCACGAGAATAAAATAATGGGAAGGTGAAGTGATGAATGAAGTAAGTAATTTAAAGGGAGCCTAAGAAAGGATGTTATGGTGAGGGAGAAGAGTAAAGGACCATATTTGGGAAGATTTATACATTACCTTACAGGTATTCCGCTGTTTTAATTAAAAATAAAAAGAGATAAAAACAAAATACATAAACTGAGTAGTTTGAAAAGGAACTACAAGCTTCATGAAAAAGATAAAGTTCTAAGGGAAAATGACAATACTGATGCAAAATTAGTGTCAGGCAAACAGGTTATCAATAAATATCAACTGTGTCTTGTATTCATAATTTGCACAGTATAACACTGCAAACACTTTATCAAGATTAATATATTCAACATGCAAGTTCTTCATATGTATACTATGTGCAGGCTTGGGTTGAATGTCTCTGAGTGATATTTTATAATATAATTAAATCAGCGCACTACAACTTTTTTCTAGTATGTATATTAAAATCTCTCAAATAGAACAAATTCATTTTGTTCTTAATGAGATATTGACCACAAGTATTTAGACTGGAAAAATCCAGAAAATGGTATCAAGAAATATAAAAACCTGCAACACAGAATATGACTGGTTGAGTCACATGTTGCTAGATATAATGTATTCACGGTGTATGCTGCTGGGAGATACTTTGGATTGTTGTGAGAGACTCTCTGCGCAGCCGTCTAAGAGCAGGACGGCAGTGCGCCATGCATATTAATGAAGGCGTGCTGCCTGAGCTCCTAATCTTACATGGAGCTTGTAAGAGTGCAGGGGGCATGTCTGAGAGCAGAGCTCTCAGAATATACATGCCCTCGCAATGAAGAATAGCAGAAAGGCCAGAGAAATGAGTGAGACCGCTCATAGGTGTCAGCATATCCCCAGCAACATTCCTCCATGTGTACAAGCAAGTAAATACAAATAAAATGAATAAACCCTTTCTTTTTTATTAAAAATCCAATTAAAGCTAACCGTAGGTGCGCGGGTGTGCCCATCACTTAGCTACAGTTAATGCAGCTTAAATGGCTGAAGAGGATAACAAGGAAGATATATGCAAATGAAGCAGTATAGCAATAGTGTAGTGGGCAGAGCATTCGTTTTATGAGCAGGCATTCCCAGTTTGAGTCCCACTGCAGCACATTCCATTTTCCATGACAAATCACGTTATGACCAATATTTTGGTTGCATAACCCACTAAATAACATATATTTGTGAAATGTTGCAAAGTCCCCAGATAAGCACATGTGCCCCAACAGTATATGTACACAGGAATTATGGATACAAATGGAAGGTAAAATGTGTAATGAATGACAACTCCATACAGCTTCCAAATCCCCCACCTTCCCAAGAACCATGAGATATAACTGTCCAAATCAGTGTAATTCTAAGTTGGAGTAAGCACTAGTAAGCAAGTATAAGCACCAATAAGCAGCAGTAAGCATATTTAAGCACTAGTAAGCGAGTTTAAGCCTGTTTGCACATGGGTAAGCAATCCGCACACAAGTTAAGTAATTTTGAAGCTAACTCTCTATAAGCATATGAAACTGGTGGTTAGCATTGCTTACCCTTGCACAAACCTGTGCAAACCCACTTACAACTGCTCAAAAGTGCCTTAATCAGTCTGTATCCAATGGCCCTTGTTCTGCCCAGCAACAAAATCAACAGTCTTGCAGGTGTTGAACCCAGGACCCTATACACTATAGTTACAGTAGTTAACCACCAAGCCATCACAGCAGTACAGAAGAATGAGGTATCACCAAACAAGTCCTCAATATAGTAAAATCAAACTGAACCTGTGAAAGGAATCAGTATACAGTCATATGTTCCATAACCCACTACATAACAGACATATGTGAACTGGAGTACAGCAGTAAGCCCAGAAGTGAGGTGTAATTGTAACAGAGTGTTCAAGTCCCCAGTAAAACACAAGGACCCCATACAGTGTACGTACACATGAATCATGGATACCAGGCAAATATATAAGATGTAATGAATAAGAAATCAATGCCAAAAAGAAAATATAATGCAAAGTCTAATGTAAGCAGCACTAAGCATTGCACAGGCCATCTTAGGAGGTGTAAGCAATATGTAGGCCAGCTAACTCATTGTGCTCAGTGGTATACCCCTTTAAACAATGCCGACCTTAGGTAAGCAGGTTTGCCCATAGCCTAGCATTTTCAAAACTGGCCAATCATGGTAAAGTGTGGGAAATTGGCCCTACTTAAACCCAACAGGCAGGAATACATCTCATAACCGGTTGTAGCTTCCCCTTGCAGGCACCATGTCAGGAAAGGGAGAGGGAGTGCACTTTCGGGCGCAGCGCTGGTGCATCCGTAGTCCCAGAGTCATGGCAGGACTCTTTGTCAAAGACCATAAGCAGAGACTGCTGCAGGGCCAGTACCAGGGTTCCCAATATAAGGCAGATGCCGGGGACTGTCTTGCCCATGACCTCACCAGTGCCACTGGCATAACCCAAACAGGTGTGCAGGTCAGGCATCACTATGCTGACCTGAAGTGGCATAAGGGGGACCTCTTGGAGCAGTGGATCCAAGAGGCTAGAATGGCAGGGGATGTCCCAGCTGTGTGTAAGTATCACTCCAGTATGTGTGTAATAATAGTCAGCTCATGTATATCATGGATAGGTATGGCTAAAAATTCCTCTTATGTCCTCCACAGCTGCAAGTCAGCAGGCAACAAACAGGAGACCCATGAGACTTGCCTGGAGAGGTTGCGATGTGAGGCAGGTCAGTAATACCCTGCATGTACTGTCATAGGAAATAAATCTAAAAGTATTAGTACATTAATTGCCTGTATAAAACCTGTATTGTTTAAGGCAAGTACTACATTTACTGCAAGTAGAATATGGCAGGAAGAGTCTCATAGTTTCTATGTAAATAAAAGCATAATAGCCTGACAATAAAGGTCTAACTGCTGGACTGCATGTGTATACTCTGGTATCATATGGTAATGTAGATTTGCAATCACGTAATAGTACTGTTGTATTAAGCACTGTTACCCACACCGTGCACCATAAATAGAATGTGTAGGAATGCCTGCATATGACTGCTGTAATCTCCAGAGGCCATTTAGTACAACTGAGAGACACATAGACAGAAAACAGGGAAAAGGCAGACAACAAAACCTGAATAGCATATGCAACTGAGACATGAACTGTTGTATTTTTAGCGCACACAGCCATGGTTCGAATCCTGGCAGTGGTAGTAGTCTGCATACAGAATCATACCCCACAACTGTACACATATGTTCAGAATGGCCGGTAAAGTGGCCTATATCTGTTGCCTGTCAACCTGACCCCCTGGGAAATCAGTGGGATGATCCCAGATGTATAGGCAGCAAACAGGAAATACATCTGACTGACACACATCTATGAGAACAAAGCTGGCACAATAGCAACTCCCCAAAACCTTATGAGAGTAAGAAGCCACTTATGTCCCATTTACACCCCCATGTTGCCAAGCTGTGGCCAGAGGGTGTACAGTAACAGAGTGAGATGTATGTGCATAATAGTAATGTGGAATCTGGTACTGTGTGTGGCAACATTCAGGTAGTGCTAACAAACATTTCTCCCACAGGTCTGTCAGATACCAACACTGTGCCCAGAAATACAAAAATGATACCCTGTACATAGTACTGTTTACTTGTGTATTGTATGGCATTGTGACTGATGCTGTTGCTCTGAATAATAAGGTATTACTCATCACTGTTGCCCACACTGCCCTACAAAATGTAACTGTCAAGGAAATCCTGCATAAGAGTGTTGTAATACAAGGTCAGAATGCAAAACCACAGGAGAATTATAAGACAGAAAGCAGATAGGAGATATACAGCAATATCTATATAGCACACACAACTCTGATGGACAGTGTTTAAGTTGTAGCAGACACAGCCATTGTCTGAATCATGGGAGTGGAAGTAGGCTGCATACAAAATCATACCCCACAACTGTACAGATAAGATCAGAATGTCCAGTATATGGGCCCATATCTGCTGCCTGTCCCCCTGGGAAGTCTGTGGGATGATACCGGATGTTTAGGCAGCAAACAGAGAATACAACTGATTGTCACACATCTATGAGAACAAACATGTCACTCTAGCAACTCCAGAAACTGTTATGAGAGTAATATGCCAAGTATGTCCTATCTACACCTCCATGTTGTCACACTGTGACCAGAGTGTGTACAGTAACAGACTGAGATGTATGTGCATAATACTAATGTGTAATCTGGAACTTTGTGTGGCAAAATTCAGGTAGTGCTAACAAACATTGCTCCCACAGGTACAATGGATACGAACACTGTGCTGAGAAATAAAAACCTTGATACCCTGTACTGGTACTGTTTACTCTGGTATTGTATGGAATTGTGAGTGTTGCAGTTGCTCTGAATAATAAAGTATCACTGATCACTGTCACCCACACTGTGCTACATAATATAACTGTGTAAGAAAGCATGTATATGTGAGTGGTAAGTCACTAAAGGTTGAAGAGGGCAATAGTCTAGATATGTCCCGGTACACCTGCATGTGGTCAAGACATGGCCAGAGTCTGTGCAGAAAGAGTTGGATAGCTATATGCACAACATCAACCCAGAATCTGGGAGTATGTGTAGAAACAGCTAGTTAGTGTTAACAAACATTCCCTCCACAGGTATACCAGGTAAGAGGTGTATACTGCAGGTAAAACCAGTTCATGTATAACGATGATGACAGCCATATCACTGTCCAAACTAAGGCTATAGGGTGGTGTAGTAATACATGTAAGGTACAGATAGCACTAACTTGGAAAGTAATGTGGACTAAAGGAATATACTAGTTTTTAATTGACATATTTCTCTCCCCCCTACCATATCTCCAACAATTAACTACATACCCACCTCAACCGGTATGTAATAACTCCACTCTTCTGATTATGTCCTATTGGTTGATATATATTTAAATTTGTTTCCATGCATATGCTATATTGAATTATTCCAACATTGGTGGCAGGGTGCCATCAATGTACATGCATGCTGTTGTTATTACCATTGTGGTCCCATATATGCATGTGTTCTATTTGCTGTGCAACTGTTCCATAGCTGGTGTCTGAGTTAATGGAAATATCTATGCATGCTGTTATACCTAACCCTGGAATGTGTTGACTATTACTAACCTACATATGGTGATAAAATCTAAACACTATAGCACGTTTGGGAAGGCCAGTCCCAGCGGACCCACCTGTCCCACCTCAGCTGGCCATGGCACTGGGCACCACCATCTCTGGGGCCCGAACCAGGACCTCCTCATCCATTGGTCCTGCACCACCTTTGGGTGGAACCGCCTCAGGGGATAGGGCTCGTCCCTCCCCAGGAGTGGGCACAGACAGGAACCTGTCACCCGTTGCCAGGTCTGAGTCATGGTGCATAGCGAGCTCCGCAGGGAGGTCAGAGATCTGCTACACCAGCTCGAGGGCCATGTGTCACAACTAGCAGGTTGGTCTGGCTCTGCAACTCAGCCCCCAGCACAGTCACCTTCGGGGCTATGAAGGTGCAGTGGTGACTGCCCATGGGTGAGGATCTCAGTCCCACTGTTTCCACTAGGGGGCTCATGGGCTTCCGATTTCCCAACATCTCTCACCATCAAGGTGTTTACCCCCACCATGTGTCATATACAGCCCCTGTATGCGTCTTCTTTGTCTTGTCTGTTAACCTACCCAACTTACCTCCCCAAATATACCTACTATCCCTCCCCAACAAACCACTCTCACCTGAAAAAAAGGGCAATCTGTTCCCAAAAAAGAATCTAGCCCCATACATAGCTGTCCATTTCACACACATGTCCCCTGGACACATGTAATCTGGCCTAATTGGCATCACAACATATTATTGTTGTCCTCATGCCTCTCTCAGGGGTTTGAGTTTCCATACCTACCTCCAAATTCAGTGTATATGCACAGCTGTTGCTGTAGAAGAAATGGGCAGCTATGGACCTTCCCTACACCCTTCCTGCACATCCCTAGCTATTTTCTATACTGTCTTTCCCTGTTTATGTCACTTTTTCACCACTTTCCTATCAACCCTTTTTTCTTTTCTTTTAAAGAAATTAGCACGGCGGTAAGTGGGAGTAAGCACTTTTAAGCAGCAGTAAGCGATTTTAAGCCTGTTTGCATGGGGGTAAGCAATGCCTACAAAGGTTAAGCAATTTAGAAGCTGAGTATAAGAAACTGTAACCGGAAGTTAGTGCTTACCTCTGCACAAACCCACGCAAACTCGCTTACAACTGCTTAAAAGTGCCTTAATCACCCTGTATCCAACGGCCCTTGTTCTGTCCAGCAACAACATAAACAGCCTCTGCAAGGCTTGAGCCCAGGACCCTGCACACCATAGCCAAAGTGATTTATCACGAAGCCATGCCAGACATACATAACCCTGAAGTTTTCACAAACATATCATCCAGCCCAGTCATTCAACAGTACAGGAAATGTATTTCAACATGTAGATGCATATGTGTGTGTGTGTGTGTGTGTGTGTGTGTGTGTGTGTGTGTGTGTGTGTGTGTGTGTATATATTAATATCTAAATAGATATAGCATATCTATATATGTATATATATATATATATATATATATATATATATATATATATATATATATATATATATATATATATATATATATATATATATATATATATATATATATATATATATATATATATATATATATATATATATATAAATATAAACATGCATACATATATATGCATACCTCTATAGATATATATGTCTACATCTGTATGTCTGTATGTATATATATATATATATACACAACAATTTATATATATATGTAAGCAGATATATATATATATATATATATATATATATATATATATATATATATATATATATATATATATATATATATATATATATATATATATAGGTATATATACGGACATACATCTGTACATAAAATAGAAACAACAAAAACATATATGTCCACATGCACTGTTAATGAGGTTGAGAGGCCCCAAACAACATATGTCTTGTACGAATAGGTATTCCCCCCCACAGCCAAACACGTCTGCCCTGCAATACACTACCAACTGTTGCAGATCCCATAACCAAGACCTGACACGACATGGGCACAAGATGTTAACAGTACTCCATCCCACATGTCTGATGTCAGGCTGGTATCCGTAACATATCATGCAGTACAGTCCGGCTCCCCTAGGGAATGTACAATGTGGAAGCAATCAACACCCCTAGGATACATATACACAGATATATATATATGCAGATACAGCTCTATATATATATATATATATATATATATATATATATATATATATATATATACATATATATGCATATATATGTAACTACACATACGCACGCAGAGATATGTATAGTAAGATACATATGTTGAAAATGCACACAATATGGAACAGCCACTATGCCTACAGTTACCACCTTACCAACTGGACACTGTATGAGCCACCCATACAAATGACAATCGTTGCCTGCAACATATACCCACAGAGAGGTCAAAGGATATAACACCACACACAGGTTTGCATACATGTGAAAGCTTTATTTGGTTACTATTACAGTTGTATATGCCATGTCATATAGCTGTTTAGACACTGGCAGCCATATAAACAGAGTAATGCAACTGTGAAACAATTATACTACTACAGTAGTCTGGAAAGGTTTACAAATGTTGCTGTCCAGGCTGAGGCTTTCAAGTAGTACAATAGTAAAGACAGACTGGGCCACAGGATACCAAACAATCAACAGTAAGTAATGCAAATGTATAGTTCAGCAGCCTCTATCTACGCTCTGTACCCAATCCCTAGGGGTTAAAGACCACAGCTGACACAATGGGATGTAACTGTTACATAACAAGGCATAACTGAAATCATCACAAGCACACTGACAAACAGTACAGTCTGTATAGCAGGAGACAGTAGGCCTGCATTTACCCAAGGAGGATTGTACGGTAATGTACATCCAGATACCTTAAGGCAGCTTACCCCTGATACACCCACATGTTGTAACAGCCTAGGTTATTTATGGTGCATTCCCCCCTAGACTCAGTAATACAGGGCCATATGCCACTGTTACATACACTGGCATCTGGAGTGCATAAGGGCACACATGTATTGCGTAGGTGAAGCCCACACATATATGGCCCCAACCCCACTGTATGTGTGGGGGACACAACAGCAGTGGACTGATGGCAGAAATGGCAGCATGACATACTCACAGCCCACTACAGAACCCAAATCATGCAATCTGATGGTGGTGTCCATACAGACACCGCAAATGATGATAGTACTGTTGAGGCACAGGTGGGGTTGTCAGGGGCTGGCACTGCACCAACATTTGACATCCCCTTTTAGCCACCCCAACCCCAAACACAGTTTCAGTGCCTATACATACCCCATCACCAGTGGCAATAGCTGAGGGACAGCTGGCGTTTGGTGGCAGTGCACAGGAAACTGAGGTAACCATTCCTACTGTGTCTGGTCATAGCAGGCATAGCCAGATGTCCACATAGGCGGATGTCCCAGGGTGCTCGTGGTAGGGCCGCTGGACATCATGCTTCTGGCAGAGGTGACATAGCTGGTACCAGCAAGCGCATGTTTCAGACTGTCATGGCAGCGCAGGCACATATGGAACGTTACACCAGACAGGGCCTGAGGCTGCAGAGGGCTGCTCTTGCTTCTGTAAGCGAAAACATCCGTGAAATGTCTGGTGTTATCCATGCTTATACCGAGCTCATGAATAGATGGCATAGTGAGATAATGGCCCTCAATGGCCATGGTGTGTCCATGCTTCAAAGTGTGGTGGGGATGCGGCGACAGCTGCGTGGACATGGGCCAGCAACACCAACAGCTGGCAGTCAACATGGACATGCTAGGACACCAAGGGGCTCCTGTAATGGCAGTACCAGCCCTGGCAGTGCGGGGGGGTGCTGGCCACACCACACCACAGCAGTCCATGTGCATGTGGTCCTGGCTCTTCCCAGGAGGGGCCTGGTACCAGCGGACATTTGTCATCAGCAGGTGAGAGTAGCACATCAAGGCCTGTACCCGGATGTGCCCATGGAACCACTGGCAGGCACAGTCCACGTGTCCATGGCCAGAAGCAGTGAACTGCACACCCTGACAGGTATGGTCTGCAGCTGTCCATAAACACCTGTGTAGGGCAGCCACATGGCAGAACTGTGTGCATGCATACCCACACACTGTGCAAGCACACCTAGGGCAACCCCAATCCTACACACACCACAGCACCATGCCCAGCTCAACGCAGTACACCCCTCACCCATACACATGGTGTCAAATGTATGGCCCACCCTTGGCCTCTGGCAAACCAACATCACACCCTGTGCAAATGATGATACCTGTGGCACATCCCTGTCATCCATACCATCAATGCAGGGACAGGCTAATATGGTTCTGATGCACACGGTGACTGTACTGCAGTGTACCATGGTACTGCAGTGTAACATGTTGTAAGGAGTAAAGTGTAATGCATATATGGCAGGTTGTGTAGCCATCCAGCAATGATGCATTATAGCTGTTAGTAACACTGGTTGGTTGTGGTCCCTATAATGTTATCCATTTGTGTTGTAGGTGTACATGTTTCAGCACGAGGATTGTCTGCAGTCATATTCCACAACAGGGTATGGCACTGTGGTGACACCATGGCTGTGACATATCTGGGGTACAGTTGAACACATGTCACAGGTTACTGAAACGGTTATTGCATGTGCCACATGAACAGTTGAGCTGCTGAGACGTGTATACCCTGCAACCTGATGTACACCCATCCACATACATGAACACTGTTACTTGACAAAACTGGGACTAGACCCCTACCTAGCTATGTAGTGATACTGAAGTGTGTGGCTGACATTGCACACACCACACAGCATTTAGGGTGAGGTGTGTCCCAGGTTACATGTTACATGCAGAACATCCCTAGACATGTACAGTATGCTAATGGGGAATGTAATGGGTGCATATGGATAATACATAGTGTGACATAACTTCATATACACATTAACAGACACATAACAAGCAGACACACATCTGAGATACCAGGGCCTATCGCTGCTAACTAACTTGACCATGTGTCCAATGTGTGACAGGTAGGCTGCACACAGCACATGCATAACTAGCCTGGATTGTGGTATCAGTTACCTGTATGGTTGATGGTGACAGTGGTAACCATAACGTGGTACATGGGACATACACTGGGTGTACCTTGGTGTAATGACAGTGTACAAAGCACCCACATCCCCCAGTGAATATTGTACTCCCTGAAACCCATGAAGACACTCTGCCATACCCACCATCATACACTGGCCGTGACTGCAATACAACCCATAGTATATCACAACAGTGGTACTACAGGAATATGCATCTAATACACATGCCACACTCATAGTAGGGTGTTGCATTGTCATGCCTCACCTATGGGCAGCAACAACACTATCTTTACTACTGTGTGGCAATGGGTACTGTAATAGGAGTATGTGGCCTCGGAATGCTGTACCCTACAGATATACGGACATGCACAACTACACATACATGCCAGAATACAATGGGTATCCTGTGCCTATCAACCCATTTGTAAAACACTGTAGTGCTGGTACTGCAAAGCTCATGTAGCCGGTATGGGGAGGAGCTTAACAGGGTGCATGTATTGTCCCATACAGCAGCACCCACAACTGACTATGGCAATGGGTGTTGCGTTGGTTTTGAAGGCCCTCATGGAATTCCCAAGTACAGGTGTGCTAACGCACAGACACTTCTATACTCAGTCATGCACACATATGCATGTGTCACTACAGGGGAGCATCACTGCAGGTGGTCATAGCCATGTACCTAGCTATTGTCTAAGGAGAGATGGGCTGTGTAGGGGTTGTGTGTACAGTAGTATCCTGCCACCTGTCAAGTGGCAGCAGGCAATCTATCGATGGCCACTACTGTGGTGCCCCTCAGGGTGAGAATGACTTGCATCAGCCAATCCTTCAGGTGCCTCCTGCACATGGCCACTGAGGTGATCAAGTTGACATGTATGCAACATGCATTACAACACATGGTTAGTGTCTGTGATGGAGACCTGTACCAGAACATGTCCTGTTGACTATGGTAATGTAGTGGTGGTACCCGTGGCCTGTAGTGCATATAGAGTGACATCTCCTATATGTGCCAGTTCTTACACAGCTGGGCAGACATGTCAGTGTCAATCAAGCTTAGGTTGCCTGTACACATCCCAGCTGGATACCTGCCATCTGCACATCTGTAGCTCACATCAGTGAGGTTTTGACCCAGAAACTGTAGTTTATTTGGCCATTTGGGGCAGTTTTCCATCTCTTTCAACTTGCTGGCTTAAAAGCCTATGTTTGTACTTGTTCCCCGCCTTTCCTGTAACTAGTCTATACAGGTACAGATTTTCTGTATCCGGGACTCTTTGTAAGCTTCTGATCCCTCCAAGCCTTTCTGTGTTGGAGGGAGGCCTTCTAGCTTATCTGTGAGAACGGTAAGCATTAGGTAGCCTATCTACCACAAGAGGAGTGGTTCCTAGCCCAGAAATTGTAGCAATTGGCCGTTTGGGCAGATTTTTCCATCTCTTTCAACATTCTGGTTTAAAAGCCGCACTTGCGCTTGTTTCCCACCTTTCCTGTAACTAGCCTAGTAAAGATACAGAGTTGCTGTATCCAGCACTGTTGGTAGGCTTCTGAGCCCTGCAAGCTTTTCTGTGTTGGGGGAAAGCCTTCTAGCTTATCAGTGGGAGTGGTAAGCACTAGGTAGTCTGTCTACCATGAGAGGAGAGGTTCTTGGCCCAGAAATTGTAGTTTATTGACCATTTTTACTCTTTCAACTTTCTGGTTTAAAAGACCACATCTGCGCTTGTTTCCCATCTTTCCCATAACTAACCTACTGGGTAGCACTAGAAAGCCTTAAACTGATACAAGCCTTCTAGCTTAGAAGAGAGACTTTGGAGTGATTAAGTATCAGTTTTCTGCACTTTCTTGCTGTACTTAACTGTTTTCCGCCTAAATTCAGATTTTCCAGTGTTTATTGTGATTTAAAAGCTTATTTTTTCACATATTGTACTTCTTTGACTGCCTGCACTTTTTAAAAGTTGTTCTTTGTTTAAATAATTTGTTTAAATGTTGTAGGCTACACACTAAAGTGTGATAGCCTTTTCTGATCGTTTGTAGTCGTTTAAAGCTGTTTTAAGTGTATTTTTTACTGTTTTTGGATTATCTTTTCAAAAAAACAAAAAAACAAAAAAATTCCTTATTGCCTGCCTTTCTAAGCTAGTATAGTCCAGTTTTCAGGCTAGTGCTGAATTCAGGGCTGTGATACTAGTTTCTGAGTTGCCCATACCTTACTTGGATAGAAGGAAGTTTCTCTGTTCACCTGTGAGAGAGGGGAGCTTTGAGCAACCTATCTGGCCCTGCAGGAGTGGTTCCAGCCCAGAAGTTAGTAGTTTATTGGACATTTTGGGCTAATTTCTATCTCTTTCATTTCCCTACTATAAAAACCGTGTTTGCACAGTTTTACGCACCGGGCAGTGTTGGTTAGCTACAGTTAAATTATTCCCAGCTCCACTAAGTCTCCTCTTCAGTTTTTCCCTTGAAACTAGTCTAACTCTCAACCTAAGCTCTCAAAAAGCATCTTACAGCCCAAAACTTACTCAGACCTAATAGCAAGCACTAATATACCCTGACATTGATTGCCCAGCAGGGGAAGGCTCTTTATTCACCCCTCACCAACCAAGCGACTAAGCAGCTCACCCTACTATTCAGGCATGACCAAAGGGTGACTTCAGGTGCAGTCTCCAGTCCAGCTGGTGAATCTGGGTATCCTGAGGCAATGTTACAACTGCCTCATGTACACAGACACCCTCTCCTCCTACCACAAAACACTAACATATGCGAGAGATGCAATTATACAGCCAAACTGGAAGCTAAGCTGTCTCCACCCAAGACTGGAACAGACAGTCAAGAGGAGAAGGTTAACACTTGCACCACAACTCCAGCTGCAGAAAGACCTACTAAAACAGCACTGGCAAAAAATACACATAAATACACAAAATCATACTCAGAGGCTCTAAATAAAAACCTGTAAAAGCATCAGAGACCTCCAAAGTAGACACCCAAATAACCTGCACTTCCCGTCACAAACCAGACAACACATAAAACACAAAATTAGTGTGCCACACAATCACATCCCTTAAGGCGAAATAACATACCTAACACGCTAGTAATAGGTGACTCTATAGTCAGGCACACTTGTGTCCCACTCACTAGGCTGGACAAGCAGAAGGTTACTGTTAGCTGCCTGTCTGGAGCCAGAATCCACCAAATAACACAAGCACTCAGGTCACTCCAGAACAAGTACAAATATGACTCTGTCATTGTTCATTTTGGTGTGAATAACCTGAGATGTACCTCCCTGGACTACATGAAAAGAGACATGGAAGAGCTCTCTGATCATGTAGCCCAGGCTAGTATGACCCTGACCCTGAGTAGCATCCTGCCCTCACCAAGAATGATACCTCAATATAAAGAAAAAATGATCAATTTCAACAATTGGCTAAGCTTCTGGTGTCATTCAAAGGGGATCCAGTGTCTGTCAGCCTGGGGCAACATGCTCGAAAGCCGCATTGCTTCACAAGAGATGGCTTGCACATGTCACCCCTAGGCTTTCAAATACTGGCCAAGGCTCATGCTGCTCCCATAGTGCCTTTTTTAGGCAAGGCTCAAAAGTCAAACCCACCTCCGTAAACAGCACAATTAACAAAAAATGAGGGTTATGCTACTCAACGCCATGAGTTTAAATCTCAAAATGCACACGCTCAAAGCACTCCTCAGTATGAAGAATGTCGACATCTGTGTAGTAACTGAAACCTGGTTCAAGGCTCCAGAGAGCACCCCAGCACTACCAGGCTACAATGCATACCACACGTTTTGGCCACAGAACACGGATGGAAACACAAAAGGAGGGGGTGTATCCATATTCATCAAGGATACCCACACCTCCAGGTTAGTGGCGCAGCATGATACCTCTGAGATCATCCATGTGCAACTAACATCGGGCAAATCTGCAATGCAAATTGTGGCCTGCTACAGATCACCCTCCATGACCCAGGACCACCACTCCACCTTTCTGGAGACACTGGAAAACATGAAAGTCCTACCAAACACCCTGATATTGGGCAATTTCAATTACCCTACCATTCACTGGGAAAACTACTCAAGTACAAATTCCCAGGCCCAGCACTTCCTGGAATTCATCAACTCAAATGCCCTGGATCAACTGGGAAACTCCCCTACCAGAGGTGAAAACATATTGGACCTGGTCATCACCAACATGGGCGACAGGTATTCCACACCAGAGGTCAACCCGTCACTGATTAGATCAGACCATAAACTAATCACTCTGGATGTCCACACCCCACCACCACCCCCAACTAAGGAAACCACAGTAAAAAAAATTTCTAAAGCAAACTTTACCTTATTTAAGACAGGTAGTAAGTTTCACAGCCCCCACGCTAAAGGATAACACTGCCTAAGATGCAGAAATCTTTACAAATGCAATCTATGAGCACCTACAAGGATGCATGGATCATGCCATTCCTAGCAAAACCAAGACTCACTCCTCTAAGAGAAGGAAACCAGTTTGGTGGACCCCTGCAATAAACAGGCTATACAATAGAAGGAGGAAAATAGTTCAGAAAAAAAGGAAATCCCAAGAAGGAAAGGCATCCCTGATCAGTATCAGTAAGAAACTAAGGTCACTCATGAAATCATCCAAGGCTAACTTTGAAAGAAAAATAGCCAAGGATTCAAAAGATAACCACAAAGCCTTCTTTAGCTATGTTAAAAATCTAAGTGGTAACTCGCAGATATGCACTGAACTAGTGGAAAACAGCACAAAATATACTGAACCTACTAATATTGCCAACATCCTGGCAGATAGATTCAGTGCAACCTTCACCCCCTCTCACCTCCAAAAGGGCCCACAACAATACCAGAAAAGTGTAGTATCCCAAAAATCACAGATGCACAGGTGAAAACAGCCCTTTCAAAAGTCAAAAACACAGCATCAATAGGACCAGATGGTGTCCCAGGCTGCATCTTGCACGAACTACAGAACAAACTAACTCCCCACCTAAACACGCTGTTCAACCTCAGCCTCTCCACAGGCTGCATGCCCATAGAATGGCGCACAGCAATGGTTATTCCTCTCCACAAAGGAGGGGCCACAACTGACCCTGGTAACTATCGCCCCATAAGCCTGACTAGCCTGGTCTGCAAGGCTATGGAGCGCATCATCATGGAACTCATTAACAAAGACATTGGGAACCTCCAAACACTTGACCCAACCCAGTTCGGCTTTGTTAAGGGCAGATCATGCCTACTAAACCTGGTTGACTTCTTCAAGACAGTCACCAAGGCCATAGACGAGGGAAAGGTGGTTCACACAGCCTACCTTGACTTCGCCAAGGCTTTAGACACCATTCCCCACTTGGGTATTATAGAAAAACTTACCAGCCTGAACATAAACCCCTACGTCACAAGATGGGTTGCCAACTGGCTTACAGACAGAACTCACACGGTAAGAATAGTGGGCTCCAGGTCCAACTCTAAACCAGTCACAAGTGGTGTCCCACAAGACTCGGTCCTGGGATGCCTATTGTTTGGCATATACTTCTCAGAAGTACAGGCAAACACAGGAGGACTATGGCTAACCAAGTTCACCGATGACTGCAAACTGGGAGCCATAACTGACTCTCTGGCTGACACGGACATCCTCCAAAAGGGCCTTACAGAGACGGACACCTGGTGTCAAAGTCATGGCCTCAAGCTAAATGCCAAAAATGCATAGTCATCCCATTTGGGAAAAACAAAACACCCACGAATTACCACATAGGTGGCAGCCCCCTTAATACAGAAGAGGTAATAAGAGGTCTGGGGACCCAGGTAGATAGTAATCCCTCCTTTGACAATCATATTGCCAAAGTAATTAGGAAATCCTTCTATGTGGCTCATCTAATTACTAAAGGGTTTGCATCTAGAAATAAAGAGGTTATAGTGCCTCCCTACTCATCACTCATTAGACCCATCACAGAGTACAATGCCCCATTTGGGATGTACCTCACAAGACACTTCCAACAGCTGGAAAGACCACAAAAGTACCTCACTAAGAGGATTACTGGCCTCAAATATATGTCCTATGCAGCTCGACTGAAAAAACTCCGGCTGTACTCAGTGGCATATTGCTTATTCAGAGGTGATCTCTGCCTGACTTACAAAGCCATGTCCAACTTAGACTTGATGGACATGCTCCACCTAAAGAAATCCAAGTCACTATGAGTCATGTGCTCTAGTGAGCTAAAGCTCGCCACAATAATAAATAGAACATGTTGGAGGGATAGATTCCTGTCACAAAGACTCCCCATGCTTTGGAACAAAATTCCAAATTACATCAGGCTGAGCCCCTCACTAACACTCTTCAAGAGAAACCTTGACGAGTGGATGAGTAACAGAAAATACACCCCTGGGATCACTTCATTGGCTCTGCTTGACAGAGGATCAGTTAATTAATCAATAGGGTGGTGAAAGCCGACACACTCTGGCTAGGCTTATAAATGCCCTCGGGCAGATAGCCTAGTACCTACCTATGAACCTATGTACAGGGACTGACAGTCATCAGCTTGGCAAGTAGCTATGCATTAGGATGAGTGTGGTGACAGATAGACATTTGACAACAATATGTATGCCATAATTACATGTCAGAAGCCCTCACTAACATGTGCTGTACAGATGGTAGTCTATAGTTACATTCCACATGTTGGATCATTACCCAGAAAGGGGTATATACTGTGACACAGCTCACACACCAGAGATACAACAGGGAGGCCTCAGTGTCCAGCTATGCCTGCAGGTATGCCTGTTGTCAGTACTGCAGTTAGCACTCTGCTCTTGCCTAGGTAAGCACAGTCAACAGTAGTACTGCCATGATACACTACATGCCAGTGTGACACCATGTACCCTGGCCTAATACCTCTGTATGAACACATTCACATGGATAACAGTGCTGTACAGGACACATATACGTCTGTGTCCCACACATGACACACATACCCCTTGCTACTGTAATGACAGCACGTAGGGGCATGTATTGTACATGGCATTACATACGCTTATTACAGATGTGAGTACCCTACTATGTTATCAGACTGGGTGGTGTGACCTGGTTACCAGGGCTAAGCCATGCTTAGTAAGTATCAACATTGCTGCAATATAACAGCTGAGCTAATTTGTGCACTGGTAAGCGATGCCTACACTGTGCAAACGCCCATATGTTTACCCATAGCTTAGTACTGCTTAGCTTCACACAAACCCGTGCAAACCCTCTTAAAGCTGCTCAGAACTGCCTTAACCACTCTGTATCTGACAGCCCTTGTTCTGCCCAGCAACAAAATGAACAGCCCTTGAATCCAGGACCCTGTACACTATTGTCACAATACTTAACCACTACACCATGACCACTGTGAAGACAGCTGGTGTTTTACCAATATATCTGTCAATACACATATTGAGTAACATTGAACAATTGCCTTTACTTCCACAATTGAGTAGTACTTGTTATTAATATGACTGTTGCATCACATATGTTGTTTTATCATAATGTGCACATAGCAGATACGTACGGTGAGATACACCTGGGAGGGTATACACAACCATGAGGTTTACACATGACAGGAATATGGTCATATACATATAACAGGTTATATGTCTACATGTACATACACATGCATACTCATACATATGTCTGTATACACATCTGTATAGTGCTACATATATATGGCCATGTGTACACCTCTTCATATATATATATATATATATATATATATATATATATATATATATATATATATATATATATATACACATATATGTATATATAGATATATGTATATATAGATATACATATATGTATATATATAGATATATGTATATATAGCTATATATGTATGCACATCCTATGTGTACAGATATGCCTAGTTATGTTGGTATATATGTAGATATCTATAACTATATGTGGATACATATCTATTCTGATATACCGACTACTCTCAATATATATGTAGATATCCATATGTATATGTGCATATGTATCTCTATCTCTATATGTGTAGACATATATTGCTCTGTATATGTATATATCTAAGTGTTTATATGTATATCTATGTACATATACATATCCATCTATGTATGTCGATATGTATATGTCTATATATCTATATAGATATCTGGATAATTATATATACATATATTTTCACCATATGTCCTGAACATGGAGTGTAACCCTACCTCAGCCCCTATAGTCCCAACTTCATAGTGCAAGGGGATGTCAGGTATGTATAGCAGGTATATTTGTAGACTATTTGTACTGTAATAGGGATTGTCTTCACAAACATGGTGTGTGTGGGAGGTCACATCTGCTTTTAACATGTGCGTCATTGGCTAATGACAGACATCCTAAGGACATCATAGTACAGTACCACTGCTAGCACATAATGCTCCTGTGGACTATAGCAGAGATATTGGCCAATATATGTGGACAGTCTGATACACTCTGGATAGTCCAGAGGTATACACAGAACCCCTTACTGCAAGACATGTGGACCAAGCCTGACAATGTGGATGTTAACAGCCATGTAGACGCTATAACACATAACTATTGGTATACATTTGCCCCCATAGGTTATGCATTCACACATCCCTGTCTGTCCTGACACATAATAACCACTGGTACAGAGGTGCCATGGCCACGTACTACTCACTATATATTGACATACATCTTTACAGCATCCCACTGCTCTGTCTGACATACATGACTGTTATGGTGGCCTGGCAGCCGTACATCTGGCAAGTATCTGGACATGACATCTCAGTGGGTAAAGACACTAAGCTGCTAGGCATGTAACAAAGCCCTGTGCAGACTACAGGCAGACTGGCTCAACACTGGCCTACATTTCCTATGGGGGAATGCACATGTACCAGCATATATAGCAGGCTCTACAGGCATGTCACAGCACAGAGTATGATACACCTGTGTGAAAGTGCATAACCACAACCAATGTGAACACAGCCACATATGGCAAGCTAGCATAATATTACAGTATATGGACTATCTGTTCAACATCATCCTCATACATGCCACTCACATACTAACCTTACATATACTGGGCCGCTACACAGTGTGGTCCAATGGCTGCCTGTGGTATGGGACATGTGTGTGTATGGCCATATAAACATGTAAGCTGATAGGGTAACATACGATGGAGCAGCATGTAACATCAAATAGAACAGGACCAAGAACAATGACATCTACTACAGTCTGTACACAGGCCAATGTACATATTAATAATAAACACACCATCAACAATCACCATAAGTACGCAGACCTCAGTACTGTACGCACAACTACAGAATATCCAGGTTATGTCATTAAATATAACCCCTACTATACATAACATGTGTAGCAGTCTGATATCTCACTGGCTTGTTATCAGATATGATGTCAGAGCCATGGCCTCAAGCTAAACGCCAAAAAGTGTATAGTCATCCCCTTTGGTAAAAACAAAGTGCCCACAAATTACCACATAGGTGGTAATCCATTAAGTACAGAAGAAGTAATTAGGGACCTAGGGACCCAAGTTGATAGCAATCTCTCATTTGACAACCACGTGGCCAAAGTGGTTAGAAAAACATTTTATATAGCCCACCTAATCATGAAGGGATTCACATCTAGATCAGGGGAGGTCATCGTGCCTTTACTCATCCCTCATCAGGCCCATAATTGAGTACAATGCCCTTTGGGATGTACCTTACCAGACACCTGCAGCAACTGGAAAGACCCCAAAGTACCTCACCAAGAGGATCAAAGGGATCAAACAGATGCCATATGCTGCCCGGTTAAAGAAACTCCAGCTCTACTCAGTGGCATACCGCCTGCTCAGAGGTGGTCTGTGCCTGACGTATAAAGCCATGTCCAACCCGGAATTAATGGACATGCTGCACCTCAGAAAATCCAAATCCCATCGAGCTACGCACTCGAGAGACTTGAACCTCAGCACTGAAATAAATAGGACATGCTGGAGGGACAGATTCATAACCCAGAGGCTCCCTTCACTCTGGAATAAAATCCCAGTCCAGGTTAGGCAGAGTCCCTCATTGACTCTCTTCAAGAGGAATCTTGATGAGTGGATGGGAGATCGTAGGTTTACCCCAGGTATCACTTCTGTGTCACTGTTAGACAGAGGCACAGTATACTAACCTCGGAAAAGGGCATAGCAAAGTGTATTTAAAATGGGTGGCAAAAGCCAAACACACTCTGGCTAGGCTTATAAATGCCCTAGGGCAGATAGCCTAGTATGAACCTATGAACCTATGAACCTATGATATCACTAATTATGGTGTACAGCACATATGCACCTCTTACTGCATGACATATGTACAAAGGTTGACAGAGCTGTGGCTGGCGGCACATGCACAGGGCCAATATTGACATGTTGCTGTGATAACCTCATACATTTACTGTTGTAACAGGGTTTGTTGTAACATATGTCCTATGAGGGATATGAAGTCAGTAACTCTCATGGCTGTCACCATCTACAGACTGCAATCCTCACACTACCTTCTGCAATTCACAGATAGGTGCTCTGTGGGTAACACATGAAACAAAATGCACCACACACTGCCCAGTCTGTAGATGACCCTACAGATGGGGGTTTCCTCATAAACATAGCACTGACATGGCAGGTATTAAAACATGTAAGACAGCTATATCCACACACACCCTATTAAACCAACATTACTCCAAATGCAGTATAGCAGCACTTACAGTCTGTAGTCAGGTCAGGCATATCCCCCTCCTGTGTGTTGTCCTGTTTCCACAGTGTATGTTTTTAAAGGTAAATCCCCAATCCATCTGAGATGCTGTTTGACAAACAGCAGATTGAGTTCCTGCTCACAGTGAATGTAAAGGCCCAACATCAACATGATGTTCCAAGATACTGGAGTGTGTTTCCATGTAATTGGCTATGAGAATGTTACCACAGCTGTTTCACATGCAATCAGCTAGAGGAGGGCTGCAATTCATGCAGAGGCCATCAGCTGATCATGAGCATCACTTAAAATACACATGCTGCTGCCTAAGCAAAACAGGTGTAAGTCTCCACATCCACCAGAGAGGGAGTGAGAGAGGCAGACAGAGGCAAAGAAAAGTCAGGGAGGGGTGGGAGAGTAAAACTTAAGCACATTTGTGTCGCACACCTACCAGTACAGGGTATCAAACCCCTGATGACTATGTAGTGCTATCACATGTCTATGCAGTTTTTGGATGCACCCCATAGGTTACATGTTGAGGAGCCCTCCAAATGTATATGTGATGTTGAGTGACATCTGCAACAGGGATATGGTAGCTATATGGTAGGTGTAGTACACATGCCTGTCCACATGAACAGGTGCCAGCGTCAACACTGCCACACTCTCACAGGGACCCACACACATTGACACACTTGGCAGGGCCAGGAATACAACTCATCACTAGTGCAATTGCCACAACACATTACTGTGCAGGCATCACATGCACCACAGGGGTCATACGGAGATTATATGGGCAAAGGGTATGTGGAGGTGTCTGACATCAGACAGCATACTTCAGTATGTCAATGGGGGTTGTAGTGAGTGTGAATGTGATCATACGCATCATACAACACACACACAGACACAGGGTGCCAGTACTGACATGCATGGATGCATTGCTTCATGGGTGTGTAGTGGTCGACTGTGCCAGATGGCTATACATGGCTAGGTGATGGGTATACCTTGGCATCAGGCCACATGACAATGGTCTAAATTGTTGCTCATGGGTGTAGTTTCTGGATTTGCCCACACAGGTGGGTATTGTATTCACCATCCAGTCACATGGGTGACTATTGCATGTGGCCAATGCTGTGCATTGCTTGCCATGTATATATTCCTTAGTCCATTACATGGATGGTGTCTGGGATGTGCACACCTCCCACATGCATGTACAGTGACATGTGGAACTGTACCTGGGGTATCTGGCCTATGTTGTGTACACAGATTGTTATCATCAGATGTGCCAGTCCTGGCCTCATGTGGTGGGAACTGTTAATGGACAGCAGATTGACCCTCCACCTACATTGATAGCATAATACCAGTATTCCCTGGTGTCAGTGGCATCTGTCCATACAGGGCATGTTTTTCAGGCATGGTATGTCCTTTGTGGGTCACATTTGATGGCACCACAGGTGTTGCAAGTGTCCAGTGGAGAACATGGGAAGGTACACTGTCAGCATGTATGTGCCTATTGGACTGATGGATGGGGTGTCATGCCCTCTGTAGCCCACTGTAATCACACCATGGATACTATCAGTGGGCAATATGCAGGGTACTACTAACACAGCAGCTGTTGCCTAGGCAAGTGTGTGTGTGTGTGTGTGTGTGTGTGTGTGTGTGTGTGTGTGTGTGTGTGTGTGTGTGTGTGTGTGTGTGTGTGTGTGTGTGTGTATGAGACATGGGTTGAGAGTGTTCTCTGGGTAATACTAGGGTTGCTCACTCTGTTCACCTGGCCTTGATGTCACATGTAGGGGTATGGATTTTCACCCCAGCATCTCAGCTATTTAACATCTGTTATCCCTGTACGGTGGACATTGTGATATATACTAGGGCCACCATATAATGTATTGCTCCCTACACAGACATAGAAACACATGCAAAACATCCAAAACTGCCATGTATGGGAATAGAACCCCTACCAGAGTTCTATATCACACTACTGCATGAAGCTGTTATAGGACGTACCACTGGGATAACTGGAGTACTCTTTCCCCAAAGGTGCATTTCACAGTGAATGACATCAGCAGGATTGCCAAAGCAGGGTATTTGAATTGTAGTGCGTGTGACTAGCCTAAAATGCATTGCTCCCTACACAGACATAGAAACACACACAAAACATCCACAACTGGCATGTGTGGGAAGAGAACCCTTACCAGAGCTGTATATCACACTACAGCATGAAGCTGTTATAGGACCCACCACGGGGACTACTGGAGTACTCCTTCCCCAAAGATGTATTTCACAGTGAATGTCATCAGCAGCCTTGCCAAAGTAGGGCATTTGAATTGTAGTGAGTGTGACTAGCCTAAAAAGCATTGCTCTCTACACAGACAGAAACACACACACACACACACACACACACACACACACACACACACACACACAGTTGCCATGTCTGGGATTAGAACTCCTACCTAACTATTTTATTACAGTACAGCAGTACGCAGTTATAAGTTGTGCCACAGAGATTACTGGGCTACAGCTTTCCGAAAGATGTATTTCACAGTGAATGACATCAGCAGCCTTGCCAAAGTAGGGCATTTGAATTGTAGTGAGTGTGACTAGCCTAAAAAGCATTGCTCTCTACACAGACAAACACACACACACACACACACACACACAAACACACACACACACACACACACACACACACACACACACACACACACACACACACACACACACATGCAATGTCTGGGATTAGAACTCCTACCTAACTATTTTATCACACTACATCAGTACGCACTTATAGGATGTGCCAATGAGATTACTGGGCTACAACTTTCCCAAAGGTGTATTTCAAAGTGGATGACATCAGCAGCCCTGTCAAAACAGGGCATTTGAATTGTAGTGAGTGTGATTAGCCTAAAAAGCATTGCGCTCTACACAGACAGAGACAAACACACACACACACACACACACACACACACACACACACACACACACACACACACACACACACGTACAGTTGCTATGTCTGGGATTAGAACTCCTACCTAACTAGTTTATCACACTACAGCAGCACACAGTTATAGGACATGCCACAGAGATTACTGGGCTACAACTTTCCCAAAGGTGTATTTCAAAGTGGATGACCTCAGCAGGCTTGTCATAGTAGGGCTATGGGGAGGGCAGTGTGTGTGCATGGGCCATAACCCATTCACCTAGAAGTTGACACACCACACGCGGGCACATACACGGTTATATTCCACAGGTACGTGTATACAGCTGCTTGATGACTATTTCCTTGTAGTCATGTTGCACAGCTAGCACTTACACCACATAGTCTGTAATGCTGACAGATACTGGTGGCTAATATCTACAGTGAGTGACAGCTGTGTGGTTGTAGCCATTTGGCTGTGTGCTGGGTGGGACAGGCCTCATAATGGATGGCTCCTTGTCACAGTCACTCTCTTCCACACATCTATGTATGTCTACTTTTGTCTTATTATAGTGTGTTGTCCTTGGATATATGTCTGTATTCCTATCCAGTGTGGCATGAGTGGTGCATACTGAGGAATATCTGCACTAACATCTGCAACTGCCAGATATGTCTGATCCACTGTTGTTTGCAGACACGGGCTTCATTTGTTTAAGTGTGTGAACATGCCCAGTATGACCTTTCAATATGTTGTCTGAAATTGCCTTCATTTCTGTAAGTGTGTGAGCATGCCCAGTATGCCCTTCTTTATTGAATGTGTGGATTGATTCCAGGTAGTTTGTACTCCAGTGCAGACCTTTGTGTTGTACACCTACAGGTAGCAAATTGTTTCTGCAGGGTATCCGTCGATCATTTGGCAATATAGGGACAAAGTGTGCAGTGGATAGTGTGTACTGTAGGTGATTGTGTCTGTGCTGCTTCAGCTACATGGTACTGCTGTGAGCAGAGATATTCAGACATGTCTACTGTTATACACTTATAGTGTGTGCACACAGCTTTGTGTCGAACCTTGCACATTCCATGCTGCCCACGCTCCCACCCCCCCCCTCTGTTATTCTATTCTCTTCCTTACATTATGCATACATTCTCTGATACTTTCCCTAAGGTTATAACCCCATCACAGCTGTATGTTGGTGTTGGCCAACAGTTCATGCAGTGGGACATGGTGGACATGTTACTGTGGTTTGTCCACATGGCCTTGCACATGGCTTATGTGGAGTGTGTTGTGTTGTTATTTGGGTGTTCATGACATAACATGCATTGGCAGTACATGTGAGACACAGGCCCTTGGCAGAGGCTTGTGGGCTATTAGGTGTTGATGCTGGCCAGATGTTGCAGGCCATTGCATTCTGTCAGTCCTACAGTCTCAAACCGCCATACAGTATATTCCCCTGGGGTGACAGGGTTGGTGTGCTAGGTGTTCATGCCAATATCTTCTATCAGTCTTGATCAGGTGGTGTGGATGCTGGCAGGATGCTACCTTCAGCTAGTGACACACCTGCATGGGACACCTGCACTGCATGCTAAATTCTTTCACTATTGCCATATACAGGTGGGGTCATATTGTACCCATTCCCCACAGCAGGGGTACAACCAGAGAGGCACCTGCGGGTCGTGTTTGTGTGAGCTGGGTGCATGTGTACTATGGGCACTACTTGCATCTAACACACAGATATGCATTGGGCATTCAAGTTATGCTTGCATGTGCAGGTACATCAGCTGTTTCCCAATACATCAGTCCTACCTCCTTTGTGATCTGCGAGTGTTTGGGCAGACAACACCAGTATCCCCTACTACAGGACCAGATAATGTGATGCATACCAATTCCAAAAGTGTGTCCATTTCACAGTGACACAATATATACTGTATGTCTGGGGTACTTTCCCCTGTGTACTGCTTGTATATCTAGCCCAACAGCCATGCCATGTCAGTCTTTCAGATGGTGACACATATTACCACCATACATTTACAATGGCTTACTGCTAGCATGTGTTATACTAATGGGTATTGTCTTTGGCACTGCAATTGTCAGGACTTGTGCCTGTCATCAGCAGTAGTGGTCAATGGCCACCAGGTCTTACCTCAACATGCGTACATACCGACCACTCTCACACAATATGAAACACACACCAACCTAACACACACATACCTGCATATTGTGCAGATGCTACAACCTATCCTGCTACCTTGGCCAACTCTGTGCATCTGTGCTCCACTGGTATTATACCTACACATACATGTTACTACATTTCTACATAGGGTTGTGGGGGGCACACCTGACTGTTACTACATTTCTAAGTAGGGTTGGGGGGAGCACACCTGACTGTTTCTACATTTCTACACAGGATTGGGGGGGTCACATCTGACTGTTACTACATTTCTACTCAGGATTGTGGGGTGGCACACCTGACTGTTACTACATTTCTACACAGGATTGGGTGGGGCACACCTGACTGTTTTTACATTTCTACGTAGGATCGGGGGGCACACCTGACACTTGTACACATTTGCTATGACTGTACTGGTATGTCAGGTACTCCATTTCATTCTGTATTCTAACCTATCCTGCTGACTAGAGGCATATCAGTGTACTACAGGTCTTAGCTTTGATTGACCCACATATTAGTTTCTGACTTCCTACCCTTCAGAACTAACATCCCACTGCCTGACCTGCTGTAGTCTGTCTGTGTAGGCCTGGGTGGGAGGTTACCCATAGGCATCATTGAAGAACGCTGATTCTACAGACTCCAAAACGCCAACAAATCATGTGTAAAAACACACCAACCACCCAGTTGGTTTTAAAATCTTCTTTTAATACTCCTTATTTGTTAAGCGCTTTCACCCACACTACTGTGAGCTTCATCAGAACAACTTTAAAAAGACTGTAAAGATAGTAAATGATAGTAAATGACAATCATCTTTTGCATACAGTATATGAAGATTGTCATTTACTATCTTTTTATGTCCGATGTTCTTATTAATTTTCAAACAGGTAGAACATTGTAGGGGGGTAATGTATTATCATTTATGAGAACAATCAGAATGTGGTAGTGAGTAATTTATTTGAATGTAGTGATGGTAGTCATTTTCTACCAGCATCAAATGTTTGTGTACATTTCACTTTTTTATTTTTCTGTTATTTTTATATTATTAATTATTCTTATACTAGTGATAACAATAGATGATGTTCGTTTTTAATAATGATTCATAAATATGTGTTTGTGATGACATTTGGGAGAATTGTATGAAGCATTTTATGTATGGAATTTACAGGTGCTCTTGTCACTTTAAATACACATTGATTTGGCGCCAAATGCAATATTTAAACTGCATCAGTCTTTTTAAAGTTGTTCTGATGAAGCTCACAGTAGTGTGGGTGAAAGTGCTTAACAAATAAGGAGTATTAAAAGAAGATTTTAAAACCAACTGAGTGTTTGGTGTGTTTTTACACAGCATTCACAAAGTTTTATTGCAAGTGGTTGGGCTACTGCTCGTGGTTTGTTGGCATTTCAGAGTCCGTAGAATCAGCGTTCTTCACTTTTGGTTTTTTGGCATTCAGTTGACGGAATGCTTCACCGGTTCAGGAGTCATAGGCATCATTCAGAGGCCATAGCAAAGCCTTTGTTTGTGTTTGTCTACATCTGTCCTGCTGGGTGAGACTATTGTTGGGAATGTGAACCTCCCTGACTGGCATGTGTGAGTCATATGGACACACATGTGACCAAGCACATTTCTTGCAGTAAGTTTTGTCACCCTGTGTAGTACTGGCTGCTATGGTGACACCAGTATTTTTTAGATCTGATGGTGCCACTATGGGTGTCTACTATCTGCTGGCATACCATTCAGCCACCCGATTCCCTTGCATGCTCACATCCATACCATAGATAGGCAATTGGTAGGTTGAGTGACTTACCTTGTGGGTGTCCCAGTATTGAGGGTGGTGCTGCAGAGCTGCCTATGTCAGATGCATATAGTACACTCCCTATACATGGTTGAGCACAGGTAGTGCCATGTTTGGCATCCCTTTTACTGTATGTGAGAGCCAGAGAGAGGTGTTATTCCCTGGGTCCCTCCTTTGTCAGTGTATGTGCTATACGTTGCCTCTTTGCCAAGGCCAGGGCATACTGGGCATGCCTCCTTCTGCCTACTGGGATAGACTCAGGTTGTTCCTCCTCCAAGTCACTCTGTGCCTGTGCAGGCCTTGGCAATGTTGGGGGGCTGTGTGGGACTGCCCTGTGCTGTTCCTGCTGCAGCTGTTTCCATAGGATCATATTGTGTTGCATGGCACATACAATGACAATTTGGGTACATGTAGCTGGGGAGTACTGCAAGGCTCCACCAGATGTGTCCAGGCACCAGAACCATGCCTTGAGCATCCCAAACACATGCTCTATTATAATTCTGGTCTGTGTATGTGCCTCATTATGGAGTTCTTGTTCAGGTGTGTGTGCATTTCTGATGGGTGTCATCAGCCAAGGCTCCAGTGCGTATCCAGCATCCCCCACTAGGTGACTGTAAGGGATGTCCCCATTGTCCAATCTGTGGTACAGCTGCATCAGATGTCAGATGTGGGAATCGTGATAGATTCCAGGGCAGCCAGCACACACATTCATTAATATGCCCTGGGCATTGCACACAACCTGGCAGTTGATGGAGGGGAAACCCTTGTGGTTGACCTAGACCCTACCCCACTCACTGAGTGGTGCTTTGATGAATATGTGCATGCAGTCTATAGCACCCACTACTTCAGGGTATTCTGTTACTTGGTGGTACAGTTTCAAATTGCTGGCTAATGCCTCACGGGTGTTGGGGAAATATACGTGCTCACCAGCATGTGCTGACATGGCATCCAGAAACTGGTGGAGTACCCTGGATGTTGATGCCTGTGAGATCCCCATCATATCTCCAGTTGGCTTTTGGAAGGTACCTGTAATTAGTATTCTTAGGCCTATACATACCTTGGTATCCACTGGGATCGGTTCCCCTCTGTTAGTTCTGTGTGTCAGACGTGGCTGGCACAGCTCAACAATTTGCTGTAAGAGGTCCCTGTCTACCCTATAGCGCTCCACTATCTCCAGCTCATGTAGCCCCTGGTATGTTACCCTGGGTCTGTACACTCTTCTCCATCTTTTCACTGTGGGTTGGTCGACAGCATTCACATCCTCACCACCCTCAGTCTCTTCCACAAGTTGTTGTATGATAGCTATTACAGCCCCTATCATTTTGTTGTTTTGTTTGTTAAAACTTCCCCGCTTGTATACACCAGTGGTATAGAGTATGGGAAAAAAACAGAGGGAAAGGTGTTTGCATAGTTTATAGTAGTGTTCTGGGCTGGGCTGGTCTGCTGCCTGTGTAATTGGCTGATTCTGATACATTTCACCTGACAGCTATGCTAGTTCTCCTAGATTACCTTCCTACTGCTGTTTTCCCTTCCCATTGCCTTCCTGTTTAAACCCAGAGGTGCGCCATGCAAACACAGTGCTCAAATGTGCACAGAGCTGCTATTTCCTGGTTTACTTTTTTTTTTTCTTTAAAATCCGGTGCACGGCGCTCACATCTGCTTAGGCAATGTAAAGAGTGCTAGGCAGCCTCAGACACACACCCTTGCCTAGCTGTGCTAAGATAAGAGCAAACCTGAGCCACAGGGCTCCAATCCACTTACAGTATGCCTGATACACACCCATATGATGTCAGCTAACTCCTAGGCTTGCACCAAGATATTCCTGCTCTTACACTGTTGGGAGCTGACTAGCATGCAGGGAAAATCTGGGATTCACTATCATTCCCCTCATTTGCATAGGATTGCCTGCTAATGCATAGTTACATGTCTCACACTGAGCCTCCCCCCTTAGCAACCACTATTCACTGGCCATTGACTATAATGGCAGAATAGTGATTTTAGTTAGAATGCTTATTTTAGGTTTATTTTCTTATCCCCCCAATCCCGTTTGCGCGCCACTGCCCTACACTTAAACAGCCAAGATCAGCTAAAAAAAAAAAAAAGTTGATTTTTTTTCAACTGTTTTCCATGCCAATGGCCTTATACTTGGCCATCGTCATGCTTTCTAAATGATATCCACCCTTTATTTGGAGCTGTCATGGCTCCGTTTTGGAATTTGCAGAAATGTACTCCGTTACTGGTGGAGTACATTTCTGCAGATTAAACTAGTCCTGCACGGCCGGTTTCCAGCTTCCTGGATCGCAAATTCACCTCGTTTGCATGGATTTCTCCTGCAAATGGGGCTATTTGTATACAGGGGCTGAGTCCGTGCAGGACTAGTGCAGGAGCGCTCGTGCACGGCCCTACAGGTTATTCATGGATCGCACAGCAGACATATTGCCTGCTGGGGCTCCTGCACTAATCCTGCACGCTGTGCAAGGCTTGCAGAATCCGGGGGTCTGGGTTGTGGCACAGTGTATTCAGCTCAACACCCACCACAAAACTCTCTAGCCTCATCTCTGTGGTTCTCTTCCCTCAGCCTTTACCTGCTCTTGGAGTACAGTTGTGTGTAGTATGATAAACTTCACAGCGGATGGAGGCTGAAATATCTGAGTAGCAGGTATCACACCTAGCTGAGGAAGGCATTAGACTGCTTCTGCAATACTTCAGCAAACAAATTGATATAACTTGAATCTTTGGTCAAATGAAGTCTACATTTGGAAACCACTGCATCCTGAGCTTCAGCAATTCATAGGTCAGCTCTGAAAATCAGCCTAAAATTAAAACATTTTATAATGGCAATTGGTGTTCTAGTTACTGAATGGAATCAGCGTGTCTGTTATGTTTAACCAGACACCTAAAACTGCAATATTTAACAGAAGGAACAGATGTAAATATTTTTTCTGTTTTCAAGCTATTTCACAACTCTCCCCTGTGCTTTTCCAATAATTATTGCTGAAGTAACAGTAGCCATTGATTTTCTATAATATCATATGATTCTGTACATTTCTGCACTGACTTTCTGTACGGAAGCTTCTGATACCAGACAGGTGCCACTATAATCAAACCCACTATTTTGTTTGCTGCCTTAAAAAGAACATATTAAGTGCCCTTTCTGTTTATACCTTTTGTGGTGTTATATGTAGCAAAGGAAGCATTCTTCTCAT
Source organism: Protopterus annectens (assembly GCF_019279795.1). Lineage (NCBI taxonomy): Eukaryota > Metazoa > Chordata > Ceratodontiformes > Protopteridae > Protopterus > Protopterus annectens. The sequence goes on along the minus strand of NC_056735.1, from coordinate 175,983,840 downwards.
ATTTTTGTCTTAACATTTTCTCAGCATCAGTCTGGTAAGCTGTAACACAAAAGATAAGCAGTCATTGTTATTTTATTCATTTTTATCCACTTAACATTTAATTAGAGTATGTTTTTAATGTGTGCTTTTTTAACACCCTTCCCCCACATCTTCAAACCATTCAGTCTCTAATTATCTATTTTCTGAAAAGTTATTACTGAAATGACATTTTCCTTAGGCAAATCTACAGTTTAAACGCAGATAAAATGCAATCATAAAAATAATCAGCAAATGTATTTTAGACGGGCATTTAACAGATGCCACAGTTGTGTCTGCTAACCATCCCAGAACTTATTGATCACAACAGAAATGGTACATAGATTAAATTGCTACACATTTCAAAACTGCCTTTGTAGTGTATTACAATGTATGCTGTCCTTGTCTTCAGGTCCAGAACAAAAGTCAAGCTACAAAAAAAGAAAAAGGAAAGGAAAAAAGATACAGTCAAGAGCATACAACAGCAATTTGCAACAAAGAAGTGCAAAAGAGGTCCGTTTTAATAAATGGAATGTTTTAATGAGATGGTTGTCTACTTCCGTCTACTGATTAGGGTCCAGACCTACTTAAAGAAGGCAAAGAAAAGCACTGTTCTTGGCTAGAATGACAAAAAAATTGAACATTCTTTCACTACTTTAGTATAATTATTTTTGACTATATGAACACTTTAGAAGGGGAAATGCATTTTCTAACAAAACAGATGGCTCTGAAATATCACGCTGTGAAAAATGGATTTGATTACATAGTTTGCCACACATTATACAGAATTATTTTGAAAGACCACCTGCCAGGTCAATACCAGACAGTACACTGTTATTAATGTCTGTACCTGGTCACTTTTTCCCTGGCTGTTCAGCCTACAGATGTTAGCTTTAGGGCCATTGTAAATGCTGGACTATAAGTAATAAATACAGAGCTGGCAGTGCAGTCCGGAGATTGAAACAGTGAAGAACAGAACTTCACATCTATTCAATGAATGCAAATATTTTTTTCAAAACATCCTGTTATATCATAAGCCTGCATATTAACTCTGTACATTACTTAATTACGGTGGGATGCATGGATGGATAGGAAATAGAAAATACACCCCTGGGATCCCACCTGTGTCCCTGCTGGACAGGGGAAACAGATGCTGACTTTGTGGGAACATGGGTGAAATTCTTAGCTAGGCTTACAAGGGCCTCTGGGCCAGTAGCCTAGTATCATCCTATGAACCTATCATCCTACGAGTGACATACTCCTGGGTTATAGGTTCATAGGTTCATACTAGGCTATCTGCCCTAGGGCATTTATAAGCCTAGCCAGAATGTGTTTGGCTTTCACCACCCATTTTAAATTTATTTTGCTATGCCCTTTTTCGAGGTTAGTATACTGTGCCTCTGTCTAACAGTGACACAGAAGTGATACCCGGGGTAAACCTACGATCTCCCATCCACTCATCAAGATTCCTCTTGAAGAGAGTCAATGAGGGATTCTGCCTAACCTGGACTGGGATTTTATTCCAGAGTGAAGGGAGCCTCTGGGTTATGAATCTGTCCCTCCAGCATGTCCTATTTATTTCAGTGCTGAGGTTCAAGTCTCTCGAGCGTGGCTCGATGGGATTTGGATTTTCTGAGGTGCAGCATGTCCATTAATTCCGGGTTGGACATGGCTTTATACGTCAGGCACAGATCGCCTCTGAACAGGCGGTATGCCACTGAGTAGAGCTGGAGTTTCTTTAACCAGGCAGCATATGGCATCTGTTTGAGCCCTTTGATCCTCTTGGTGAGGTACTTTTGGGGTCTTTCCAGTTGCTGCAGGTGTCTGGTAAGGTACATCCCAAAAGGGCATTGTACTCAATTATGGGCCTGATGAGGGATGAGTAAAGAGGTATGATGACCTCCCTGATCTAGATGTGAATCCCTTCATGATTAGGTGGGCTATATAAAATGTTTTTCTAACCACTTTGGCAACGTGGTTGTCAAATGAGAGATTGCTATCAACTTGGGTCCCCAGGTCCCTAATTACTTCTTCTGTACTTAATGGATTACCACCTATGTGGTAATTTGTGGGCACTTTGTTTTTGCCAAAGGGGATGACTATACACTTTTTGGCATTTAGCTTGAGGACATGGCTCTGGCACCAGTTGTCTGTTTCTATGAGGCCCTTTTGGAGGATGCTTGTGTCGGCTGGAGAGTCGATTATGGTGCCCAGTTTGCAGTCATCTGCGAACTTGGTCAGCCACAGTCCTTCCGTGTTGGTCTGTACCTCCGAGAAATATATACCGAACAAGAGAGGTCCCAGAACTGAGCCTTGTGGGACACCACTTGTAACTGGTTTGGAGTCTGACATGGCTCCAGCAATTCTAACTATGTGGGTTCTGTCCTTGAGCCAGTTTGCAATCCATCTAGTGACATAGGAGTTTATATTTAAGCTGGTGAGCTTATCTATAATGCCAGTGGGGTATTGTATCGAAGGCTTTTGCGAGGTCCAGGTAGGCTGTGTGGACCACCTTCCCTCGTCAATGGCCTTGGTGACTGTTTCAAAGAAATCAACCAGGTTTAAGAGGCAGGATCTGCCCTTAACAAAGCCGAACTGGGTAGGATCCAGTGTCTGTAGGTCCCCAATATCTTTATTTATGAGGTCCATGATGATCCTTTCCATAGCTTTGCAGACCAAGCTAGTCAGGCTTATGGGGCGATAGTTTCCAGGATCTGTTGAGGCACCACCTTTATGGAGAGGGACCACTGTTGCTGTACGCCACTCTTTGGGCACATATCCTGTAGTAAGGCTGAGATTAAACAGTAGTTTTATGTTTGGGTTTAGCTCTTCTTGGAGTTCATGTAGGACGCAGCCTGGGACACCGTCTGGTCCCATTGATGCTGTGTTTTTTGCTTTGGAGAGGACGGCTCTTACCTGAGCATCTGAGATGTCAGGGGGGTAGCACTCTGCTGGGATAGATATTTGCCCTTTTGGTGGGGAGGGGGGGGGAGAAGTTTGTGCTGAACCTGTCAGCTAGGATGTTGGCAATGTCTGTGGGTTCGGTGTATTTTTTGTCATTTTGGACTAATTCTGAGCATATCTGGGAATTACCACCCAGGTTCCTAATATAACTAAAGAAAGCCTTGTGATTATCCTTAGTGTCCTGTGCAATTTTTCTCTCGAAGCTGGCCTTAGACAATTTTATGAGTGCCCGTAGTTTTGCTAATACTGATCAGTGATGCCTTCCCTTTTGGGATTTTGCTCTATCATTTAGTAGCTTCCTTCTTCTATTGTATAGTTTGTTTATGACTGAGGTCCACCAGACAAGGCGTCTGCCTTTGGAGGATTGGGTCTTGGTTTTATTTGGGATCGCATGATCCATGCATTCCTGAAGGTGTTCATAGAATGTGTTTATAAAGGATTCTGCGGTCTGGGACGTATTTTCCACAGGCCCGGGGCCTTTGTAGGATTCCACCTCGGTTTTGAGGAGTGTGAAATTTGCTTTAGAGAAGTTTTTCACTGTGGTTTTCTGGGTAGGGGGTGGGGTTGGGATGTGAATATCCAGTGAGATTAGTTTATGGTCTGATCTTACCAGTGAGGGATACACTTCTGGTCTGGAGCATAGAGTCCCCATGTTGGTGATGATCAGGTCCAGTATGTTTTCCCCTCTTGTGGGAGTGGTAGCAAGTTGTTCCATAGCATTTGAGTTTATAAATTCTAGGAACCTTTGGGCTAGGGTGTTGGAGCTAGAGTAATGCTCCCAGTCTATGTTTGGGTAGTTGAAGTCGCCCAATATAATGGTGTTTGGAGAGACCTTCATATTTTCCAGTGTTCTCAGGAAGGCCGAGTGGGGTTCCTGGGTTTGGGAGGGTGGTTTGTAGCAGGTTATAAACTGGAAGGCAGTTTTACCCACTGTTAGTTGCACATGGATAGTCTCTGATGCTTCGTGCTTTGCCACCAACCTGGAGGTGTGGGTATCTTTGATGAATATCGATACTCCCCCTCCTTTTGTGGTTCGGTCCAAGTTTTGGGGTCGAAAAGCATGGTATGAGGTATAACCTGGTAGTGCTGTGGTGCTCTCGGGAGCCCTCAACCAGGTTTCTGTTACTGCACAGATATCGATGTTCTCCATGCTAAGGAGAGTTTCGAGTGCATGCATCTTGAGGTTTAGACTTCTGGCGTTGAGTAGCATTACTCTTAGTTTCTTATCCCTTGTGATACCTATGGAGGTGAGTTTGTCTTTTGAGCCTTGCCTAAAAAAGGCACTATGGGGGTAGCAAGAGCCTTTGCCAATATCCGAAAGCCCAGGGGTGACAGGTGCAAGCCGTCCCTAGCGAAGCATCGTGGCTTGTCGAGCATATCATCCCAAGCTGACAGGCATTGGATCCCCTTTGAATGACACCAGTACTTAAGCCATTTGTTGAAATTGATCATCTTGTCTTCATATTGTGGCATCATTCTTGGTGAGGGTAAGATGCTACTCAAGGTCATGGTCATACCGGCCTGGGCTACATGCTCAGAGAGCTCCTCTATGTCTCTTTTCATGTAGTCCAGGGAGGTACGTCTCAGGTCATTCACACCAGCATGGACAATGACTGAGTCATATTTGAACTTGCCTTGGAAAGTTACCTAAACATAGTCAATCCTGCCTGTCAGGTATTAACTAGCTGCCAAACAGTTAGCATAAAGAGAAGATTTGCAGTATGTATTTAGTGAAAATAGAAGTTCTCTTATATATTTTATAAGAAAAAATATGTCAGATAGGGTTGAGGATGTATACAACATTACTCACTGGGTTGTGAAGTACACACCAGGCAGCCTTCATTTGAATTGTCAATTTCCTAATCTCTAGTTGCATTATGTGTGGCAAACAAACACATATCCACCTGGAAACAGTATACTTGGAGTGTACCCTTCCAAATTAAGGCTGTTCCCATTTTCCCATTTCCATGTCCACAGTAGACTTAAAACTCTATCCATCGGTACAGACTGTAGCTGGTCTAGGATTAAAAAAGAAAGAAAAAAGAGAAAAAAAAAATACTTTGTTTTGAAAAATGTTTTTTTTTTATTCTGATATCGACATTAAATTTTCCAATGACTTTCACTTTTTCATTGAAGATATTTCCGTATCTCATAACTCTACAATTTACACTTTTGCATATAGTTAACATATGTCAACTTGTTGATAGTATTTCCTGAAATTCAAGCCTGTTATTACCAAGATTAAATGTTTGTGGAGTGCAAATGATGTGGGCTTGAACATTCTAGGCTTTGAAAACCAGTCAGGAGATAAAGTATAAGGCTGTGTGAAGGTGACACAGGGGGAGTACTTTCCCTCTCTACACCTTAGTGTTGGCCATCTTTGGTCATATTAAGTATTACTAGGGGAAATGGCTGAAAGAGACAGGTGGATTTCTGCATTCAAGGTAAAAATGCAGTCTACTCTGTATAGACACTGTTGTGTGCCTGTGGGGATTGGCATAATGGCTGAGGTGTTTACCTCATAACCACAAGTTCTGATTCATACCTTTGGGTAAGGAAATTTGGTTAGGCTTAAAATCACCTGCAAGGATACAAAGCCTATGTAGGCATCCACAACACTGAAAGCAGAGAAAAGTGATAAATTCAGATCCTAGAGTACACTAATATTACATGTGAATGTGTACAGACTGTGGACAGATACATTTCCAAAGAAGCATTTCTTATCTTATCTTATATTTTCCTATCTTATCTTAACTGCCTGTCTGTCTATCTATCTTTCAGCAGAAACTTGATAAAAAAGTCCTACCTCTGCGTACTTGTCATGTTAGTGCTAGCCATTTGATGATGTAAAATATGGCTCTAGATTATTCAGTCATGTTGACTAATGTCACTAAAAATGGATATAGGTATTTGCCAGTGATAAGTGGTTTGAAAACCTGGCCTACTCCAATCTATGCCAGGGATCCATGATAATGGTGGGAGGGGTGTGTGTGCCCCATTTGGCCAGTGTATGCCTGTCATAAAGAAAAAAATCCCTGATTCAATAAGCTACTGGCTATACAGTGTCCATTTGCTCAGCTTGTGTTGCCTGGGATAACTGTGTTCAGCAAAAGCTGGATGTAAAACCAGTCAACCTGCCCAACAGGAACTAAGAATTGTTACACTCAGTGTAGGTTCATTGACATGATGCAGTTTGGAAGTGGATGACATAATGGTAAAAAGGAGGCTGGACATCCTATGCATTCAGGAGACAAAATGGAAAGGCACTGCAGCAAACAACTTGGCTTGGGATACAGAATGTACCACTCAGGAGGACAGAGAGGAAATGGTGTGAGAATTCTGATAAGGAAGAGACCTCAGAAGACATTGAGGGATGCCATCAAAATCAGTGACAGACTCATGCCAGTCAGACTGCAATATAAGGATAGGACGCTATTCATAATCTCAGCCTGTGCCCTACAGCAGGGTTATGATGGTGAGGAAAAGAGTGCATTCAGACAGCAGTTGCAGGATTTACTAGATATAGCAGGACAACAAAGACTGGTGTCGATAATGGGTAACCTGAATGCACATATCAGGATGGACAGAACAGGATATGAGAACTGCCTGGGTCCACATGGGTAGAGCAACAGGAATAAAGAAGGACAGGCCATTCTAGACTTCTGTTTGGTAAATGGCTTGGTGATAGCCAACACATGGTTCAGAAAGAGAGACAGTCACAAGATCACATGAAAGAGTGGCCAACATGCAACTTAGGTAGACTTTCTCCTAGTAAGAAAAAGGCACTGGGGTAGAATCAGTGATTGCAGAGTCATCCCCAGTGAAACTGTCAGCCACAGCATAAACCACTAGTTGCCACAAAAAGCTGCAAGCAATGGTCAGAGAAGGCTCTAAGGTCAACAAAGACTATGCGGAGGACCTGGAAGCTGATTGGAGAGAAAGCACAAGAGTTCAAGGAGTCACTTAGGGCTCTAGCACCTCAAGAAGGGAAGGAAATAGATGAATCTGAAGAAAAATGGCAGCACCTCAAAATAGCATGTGGTAGAACCACAAAACAGATATGTGGCCAAGCCACGTATGGAAAGAAGGTACATAAGAAAAGTTGGTAGTGGAATTCAGAAGTCCAGGAAATCATCAGAAAAAAGGAGTGCATGAAAAAGTGGGAGATAGAAAAGACAGACAAGGCTAGGAAGGAATACTGGTTGGCTAACAAACAGAATAAGAGGGAGTTGCAATAGCAAAGAAAAAGTCACCAGAGGCATTTTAGCTTCAGAAAGTGTATCAGTAGATAGCACAAAGAAACTTTATCAGATTTCAAGGCAAAGACAGAAAGATAAAGAAAATAGTCAGACAGCCTTCATAAGGGATGCCAGCAGCAACCTGTTTTTCATCAAAGGCAGATGGAAGGAGTACTTCCAGCAGCTTTTGAATGAAGAAAACCCCACAAAAGCTGTACTGCCACAGATACGGCCTACAATGAAAAAAAGAGGAGCCCGCCCTACAAGAAGTAAGAACAACACTAAAGAAAATGAAATCAGAGAAAGCAGGATGCACAAATGAGGTCACAGCAGATAGGATGTTGGGTGAGATAGGGGAGAAATGGATCCTTAAGGTACTCAAAGTACAATGGAGTGAGACATAGCCAAGATGATGGAGAATGAAAATACTAGTACCAGTGTTCAAGAACAAAGGAGATACCCACAACTGTGAGCAGTACAGAGCTATCAACCTCCTGTCACACTGCATGCCACAACTGTGAGCAGTACAGAGCTATCAAACTCCTGTCACACTGCATGAAAGCTCTGAAGAGGGTGATTGATAAATGAATACACAGAGTAGTAGAAAGTAAGATGGGAGATGAGCAGGATGGATTCATATCAGGATGAAGCACAATTGACCAGATGTGTGCAGTGAAAGCTATAGTTGAGAAGAAGCAAGAGATGAAGAATGAGTCCATCTGGGCATTCCTGGACTTGCAGAAAGCATATGATAAGGTCCCAGGAAAGCTGATTTGGGCAGTCCTGAAGTACAAGGACTCAGTTACTCAATACAAACAGTGTTCAGTCTAACAGAGGGATTCCCAGTGGGATTAGATGTGCATCAATGCTCAGCTCTGAGCCCACTGCTGTTAATACTGATGATGGACAACATTAGCAAACAGATCAGATGGAACAGATCAATAAAGTTGCTGTATGCAAACAATGTAGCATTACAGGCAGACTCTGTGCAAGAACTTCAACAAAAGACAGTGGAGTGGAATACAAAACTGAAGGCTCATGGGATGAAACTAAGTATACATACACACACACACACATATATATACATATATATATATATATATATATATATATATATATATATATAGGTCTACCTGAAAACGCCGAAATTGCAGAACACAGACAAAGAGAACACTGACACCGGAAGATCGACAATGGAGAAGACCGACAGTTGAGAATCCCGATGCTGAGAACACCAACATGTTAAGGTAAGTGTGCGATAGGGACAGACGTTAGGGTAGGGTGTGGGTCAGGTAAGTGTGCGATAGTGACGGAGTTCAGGTTTAGGGGTGGGTTAAGTGAGTTAGGGTTAGGGTGCGAGTAAGGTAAGTGTGCGATAGTGACGGACCTTAGGGTTAGGGTTTGGGTTAGGGTTAGTGCATAGATAGTTGTGTATGTAAGGTTTAGTGTAGGTTTGTAAGGCTTTTGGTGTGCTTGTGTTGTGTGTGTGTTTTTCGGGAAAGGTATTTGTTTTGTTGATTGTCGGGATTTTGGTTTGTCGGGCATGTGAAGTTTCGTGTTTTTGAACTTTTTTTCGTTTTTTTCATGTCGGTTATTTCTTTGTCGGCGTTTTGGTGTGTTGGTGTTATCAGGTAGACCCATATATATATATATATCTATATATATATATATATCTATATATATATATATATATATATATATATATATATATATATATATACACTCACACATACATATATATGAATGACAAGTCAGAAGGGAAGATAATGCAACAGGTTAACAGCTTCAAGTATCTGGGAGGGGTGGTTGAGGAGAAGGGAAGTCTGAATGAGGAGATCAAAGCTAGAATCAGAGGGGCTGCAGCCATCTGGTACAGAGGTTCAGGGGTAGTGCATGACAGAAGAATTCCAAAGAAGCTGAAAAGCAAGGAGTACAAAACAGTGGTGCAACCAGTACTACTGTATGGTACAGAAACTTGGGCAGTAAAGGAAGAGCAGCTCAGGAAGCTAGAAGCGATGGAGATAAAATACCTGAGGTAGGTCTTAGGAAGCACACTGTGGGACAAGTGAATTAATGAGGACATCAGAGCAGAAGCAAAAGTAACTTTAATTGCAGAGAAGGTCACAAAGAGAACATATTATAGTGTTTTGGGCACATGTGCAGGAAGGCAGAAGACAATCTGCTGAAAAAGATTTAGGGTAAACAGTAAAAAGGCATGAGGAAGAGGTGGGTGGGTTGTGTGAGAGAAGACCTGAGACAGTCAGGCATGACTGTCTAAGAAGACATTAGATTGGCATAGAATCAAAATAGATGGCAACAGCTGACACAGCACCCTGACCCCATGTAGAAAATAGGAAAAACGGGGTTGATTATGATGATGTGTGTTTATTTGTCTCCATACAATATCTCTGTGTTTTGCTGATTCTTCTCACCTCTCTTATGCATTCTGAACATATGAAAATACAGTTTCCATGCTTACTGAGACAATCTGATTGCTCAGTCAACAAGAAGAAAGCTGCTCCACTCTTCTAAAATCATCTCATCCCTCAATCTGACCTATTTTTTTTTCTCTCTACCACAGCAATACTTTCCACCGTCTCTTAAGGGAGGGTATTCCATGAACCAGCTTCCCTATTACATGATAGTATTTTGATGTGTATCAGATCTCAGACTGTGCATGCATTTCTTTCACTCATCTTTCATTTCTCCATTCTCTATCCTCTTTCTTGCACTGAACTCACAAGTAGTTCCTGTGAGGATGTTTGCACTAGAATCATTACTACACAAAGTCAAGCCATTCCATCTCTCCTTGCATTATATATCCTCTGTCTACTAAATTAACCCTCCACAACCACTCTTCTATTGTTCTGTACATAAACCATCCAGAATAGCGCATGCATAATGGCATCATACTGTGCATGATTCCACAGTCAAAAAGTCATTTCCATTCCACAGCAAGAGCTAACATGTATAGAAACAGAGACAAATTTTGGTAAAATGGGGCTCTATGCAGGATGATGAATGTTTTTTTCAAATGAGTGGCACAACAATGGGAGCAAAATTTGCCCTGATATATGCAGAATTGTTTATGAGGTATCTACTGGAGGAAATGGCATTGAACAGTACCCATAATCAATATTCAGAATGTACAGAATCTTGGTTTTGATATTTGCATGACTGTGGGATGATATGGCAAGAGGAGGTTGAAAGATATTGATGAATGTTTTTGTATTTTTGAATTCCAACAGATTTAGAATGAAATTTGCAATTCAGTTTGATTTACATACAGGACATTTTTGGGATGTTTTAGTGTCTAAGTTAATTCATTGTGCATTTCCACATCTGTATATAGAAAACCATACCATATAAATTCTTTATTATGAGCTGATAGCTGTCATCCCAGTCATGTTAAAAAAAGTTTTCTTAAGTCCCGATTTATTATGCTGAAAAGGATTTATAGTGATAACTTTTCCTATGGTACTGAAGCTAAAAAAGTAGTGGACTGTTTTACTGGGAGGGGTTATGATCATATTTTAGTGCAACAAGTTAAAGAAGTGAAAGAAACAAAAAACAACACCTCCAGGAGAGAAACACTCCACAGCTAAGTATGAATCCAATAAGTCCACAAGCACAGTATAAGCAGTAGAGCAGACCAAGGCTTTCTGTCTGTTTTACTAACATAGTATGTACCACAGGCTTCACAATAAGCCAGGTACACTATGTGCTCTGTTCCGCAGTTGGCAACTGCACAAAATCTATACTGATAGTTGGTGACAGGGTGCAAAAAAGCCACTACTATTGATATAACCAAAGTAGTTGCATTCATTACATGGAGTGGTATAACAATGGTGTTCTTAAGTGGACAGATTAGGTAATCTTCTAGGATAGCATAACATCCTTTTTAAATGACATTTATTCCTATAGACAAAATGGGGGATAGCCTCAACAATCTGTCGGATGGCTGGATCTACAATAAGAACACCCCAGTTTTTAACCAGTAATGTCCTTAATCAAACCAACATCACATGTATAAAATAAGGGAACTACTGCATAGATATAGTATGCATCCTGGACATGTGTTTAAAAATATTATAAAGGGACAAGCAATGTGTGCATCTAGACTAAATGCATCAGAAGATGGCTTTCATTCTGAACTATCTGATTTGGAAGAAAGGCTATTAGCCAGGGCCTATAAATCAGATGAGATACAGAGAGGGTTTGATGGGCTAAATTTGTTGAGGAGAGATGTGGTATGTCCTTATTTCTCAGATTCAACCCCTGATGTATGCATGTCAGACAGGAAGAACGCTAGTAGTGAGATTAGAGTTCTATGTACTATGTTGGTAAAACAGACAGGGAGTTTAAGGATAGGATTAGGGAGCACCTGTACCATATTAGAATTAAGTCCAACAGTAACGCCCTTGCAAAGCATGTAATGAACACTGACATGCATCATACTTTCAAGTGTATGCCTACTGAGGTGATCTTTCCTAATCCACAGGGTGGGGATATTAGGAATTAGACAGAAGGATGAGAGACCAGGTGGATTATTAGACTCAGGGCATATTGGGGGCCCGGGTTAAATGACAAGGTCCCTCTAAGACCAATACTTAAGTCTAGAGGTATAAAAGTGAAATAAATGACTAATTATGAATGGTTTTACATGTATATTAGATTTTATATGATTGTTTTATTTTTTAATTATTATTTTTTTATTTTTTATCTCGCTGTTTTGTCTTTTATATATTTTAGTTGATGTTACACTGCTGTGGACTTTGGTAGTACTGCTTTAAATCCTGTGCTAATTAACTAGTCGATTGCTATTCAGGAAGTATTAATTCAGCCTCGATTATTTCCATCTGTAAATGGTCTGAAGAAGCCCTCTGGGGTGAAAGAGCTTACCTGACTGACCCTGTTTTTGTGAATAAACATTCAATTTTATTCCAGTGCTGCATGTGGGATTTATTTTTCAGCCTTGGTCTGCTCTACTGCTTATACTGTGCTTGTGGACTTAAAGAAGAAGTGAGATTAATGCCTAGACAAGAGGGGCTTAAGTATAGAGACTGGTTTCATGGCCAGAGAGAGGTTAAAAAATTATTCTTACTTGCGGCTGTAATAAGTTTAAGATTAAAGACATCATACAGAAACCTTGTGGTATTGTGAGTAATCATAGATTTTGCTAGGGGGCAGTTGAAGAAAGATACATTTTTGGATATAAGAATGGTAGATGTTTGGGACAATATTTTTCTGATTATAACTATATCAATAAAACGCAACAACATAACAAGGAATAATGGGTGAGCTCATCCTGTGGCAATTTTGTTTATTGTTCACAGGTAGTTAAAACTAAGATTTTTACTTCTGTTAATACCACTCAAGTGCTTGAAATAAGGTCTTAATTACATTTACTACACCTTGGATTGTTTGGTTGTTTGCCACTGTGGTAGCTTTTATGTTGGTCAAACTTCACTCCCACGGAAGTTGAAAACAGCAACACATATAAATTATTTAGATTGCAAAGAGAATGTAGACCCTTTTATAAATATTCAATATAACATAATACTACAACGTTTTCCTTTACTGGGCCTGACCTTGTCCAGTGAAATTATACTAAAGAGATCAAACTTGTTAAGCTTAATTATGTAGAGAGAAAATGGATAGCTACACTTAGGGTTTTGTTGAAACCTGGGTTAAATTAAAAGTTTTGAGATGATATTTATTACAATATAAATGTAATAATTCAATTATATTTTTGAATATGCAATTCGCTATTTAGATTTCTTAGTAATATAAAAATATTTATATTATATATGTGATTAAAATAAGTTGTATATTACATTTTTATATTAAATGTCGCTACTGTGAAACAAATGTTTGTAAAATAAAAGTTTGTATATGGGAATATTTTCTTTAAAAACTAGATTATTATGGTTTTAACAGTTTGATAACTGTAGTACAACACCCTCACCACACACACACACACACGCACACACACACACACACACACACACACACACACACACACACACACACACACACACACACGCACACACAAATATAATTTCTTGATCTCTTCCTCTACTCGACTCAACAGAGGCTTGCAAAATTGCCCCTTCCACCCATTCTCAAAAGTCATTGGCTTCACATTCTGTCTGCATAAAATTATTTCTGTTCTGCTAGGTGGATTTGCAGCCTGCAAAAACATATGTTTCGGTGCAGACAGTACATAAGACTGCTACTAGGCTTGCAAGATTCTCCCTTCCACTAGACCTCGAAAGTCATCAGTTTGCCCATCTTTCTGCATAAAATTATCTCTGTTCTGTTAGGTGGATTTGCATTCTGCAAAAAATTTTTTTAGTGCAGATAGTTTTTAAGACTGCCACTAGGCTTGCAAGAGTACCTCTTCCACCCAGTCTTGAAAGTCATCGGTTTCCCCATCTATCTGCATAAAATTATCCCTGTTCGGCTAAGTGGCTTTGCAGTCTGCAAACATATTTTCAGTATAGACAGTATATAAGACTGCCACCAGGTAAGCTGCTAAAACTATCTGTCCCCCTGAACTTACAGTCAGTGCTACTGCTTAAGAAAAAGGACACTTTATATGTTGATGTACTTCATGCTTGTTAAAGGCATTTTATTTTAATGCATATTGTTTTCTTGCCTATGATGAGCTTCCTAGCTTTCATGTATGGCTTTTTTACCCATGAGCAATGTTTTTCAACGTTCTCTGCTCCTCTGTGCTGTTGAGTTACTCATTTAGCAAAACCACTCACACTGCTATTTAAACCTTCCCTTACCTCCATTGTCACTGATTGCTTTTCTTGGTCTAATGCCACCAACTGTGAGGGGATTCTAATCTTTCCTGTTCACCATCTCTATGCTCAGGCTCACTATGCTCCCCTACCCTAGCCGCAGTTCCCACCCTCCCCTCCCTATCTAAATTTATACTGAACATATCCCCTCCCCTTCATCATTCCTATCCCTTCTACTTCATACTAGCCTCACCAATCCCTGCTTCTACCTCATTATCTAGTAGCAGTCACACAAATCCTTTGCAAGCTTATGCCACCTTCCCTATACACGTCTCTGCTTCCTCACTTAATTTACTCTTCTCTGTTGTTTTAACTTTGCATTCTATACTTTTATTCTCCTTTTCCTCCTTGTTCAATATATATATTTCTACTCCTCAGCAAGTCCTTTTTCAATATTACCCCTCCTTTCACAATATTGACAGAAAATGTAATACTCACAAACGTTTTATTATACACATCACCCACTTGATCATTCTCCTAATGCTTCCTTAAATTCTCATTTTCACCCTACCATACCACAGTATATTCAATATTTCTCTAACGAATTACACTCTGTTAAAATCTTAAACTTTCTTAATCTCTTTAATAAGAGATTACCCTGTCTGAAATCTTCAGAAAGCCAGTTCTACTCTCATCTATTTACCCTCATCTTCCTGTCTTCTCCTTTAACATCTTTTCATTTTCATGCATCTAAAATCTCCCCTTAACTACCCCATACCCCTCTCTAAATACCGTGTTATCCTTTTGAATTTTCACTTATCTATTGCTAATTTTATGTCAGCTTACTACCTACCGTGATATTCTCATGCTTTATTCACACTCAAACTCTACCATCTACCCTACCTATATTCATGCTAAACCCTCCTTCATATCTTTGTCCTAAAATTTATTTAATGTCCAACCTATTCACCTTTTCAAATACAAAACATATAAGCATTCAGTTCACTTTGACATAACCTGGAATAAATTCATATACTTTATTTAAAAAAATAACTAATTCTAATCCTCTCTTCTCTAAAACCTTCTTTCTGATGACATCCATCCCAACCTCGACCCCTCAGCCTCATTCATTCCACCATCATCTGCCCCTAACTCCTATACAACACCCGCAAAACTATTCCTTGCTTCCTGATCTCTTCCCCTACTCGACTCAACAAAGTGAATCATAAAAATCCTATCCTTGACTGGATACTAGTCTCTGACATCAGCAAGTATGCTATCCCAGGGGTACTACTTGATTCCCTTTGAGACCATCACCCTATGTTCACCAATAGAGAAATCACCCACCAACAAAAAAGACATCAATATTACCCAAATTCTTTCTAACTTTCATCCTTATATACTCAATAATCTACTAAAATTCATCAACCGATCTCCACTCAAGACTGTACTTCTAGATGACGCTGTCAAAAATTCTTAATATATTCATAAATACTTTAAATACCTTTGCCGCTACAAGAAATAAAATAATAAATACTCAAACCCCTTAGCTGTCTCAGTCTACAAACATTCGCATGCAACAAGACAAAGCATGGAAACAATGGCACAATGATAAAACCCCTCAAACCTTACATTTATACAATGAGGTGTGTAACCTCAACAAGAAGCAAATCCACCTATACAAAACATATTACTCTGACCCACAAGATAATCATAAAAAAAAAAATCCAAAGAAATTCTGGAGCTCAGTTAAGAAAATAATTCAATCTGGCTCTCCGTCCTCACCACACCCCTATCTGGAGTTACCCCCTCAGAAACAGCTACCAGATTTAACATTTTCTTCATTATATGTTAAACAGTTACTAAAGAAACTTAAACTCTGTTCTCCTTCTAGTGGCGATCTCCTTGCTGAGTACCTTAACCTCACTGCAGAGTCTATTAGTATACCCAATCCAATTCTTACTAACAGTTCTATTCAAGAGTCCCATGTCCCTGCCCTACGGGGAAAAAAAATCTTCATTATTCCTCTCCATAAAGGAGTTAACTCCACTGAAATCTCTAACTTTAAGCCAACTGCCATCTTGTTCCCCGTTACTAAGATTCTAGAAAAGTGTATTCATAAGCAACTCCTTCAGTACTTCTTGCAAAATGATCTCCTAACCTCAAGACAACATGGTTTATGACCAGGCCATAGCACCACTACAGCTCTCCTCAACTTTTCCAACACTAATAATAAGACTAGAGACCAAGGAAAGTTTATATCTTTCTGCTTTTATAGATGTCTCAAATGGCTTTGACACAGTGTCATATGAGAAACTTCTAATTCAGCTGTCCTCTCTGGGTCTTTCCAAACCAACTCTGATGTAGGTCTGTGACTACCTAACTGAAATATGTCAATGTGTCAAATGGCTCTCCTCTTTGTCTTATTTTCTGGTTTCTCAAGGCTCTATTCTCAATCCACTGTTCTTTAACATTTTCATAAATACACTATATACCTCCTGTCAGCAAGCTAGCCTTATTCAGGATGCAGATGACTCAACTCTCACCTGCTCATCTGATGGCCACTACAACTACCACCTATGACACAAAATACTGTCAACTCAGTTGAAACCAACTTTTATTTAATCCCAAAAAAAGCTAAACTACTACTATTCTTTTTCAAAATCCCATGCCAATGCTAAAAGAAACTTGCACGTTACCTCTTTTAAACAATACAGCTATTGAAGTAGTTGCCCATACCAAATTGTTTGGATGACAATTTAAAGCTTGATCTTCACATACAAATCTGTATAAAGATATCCCATCAAAAGCCAGGTCTACTGTATAGAGCAATCCCTTACTCCTTCTAGTAGAATCACCCTAGTTAACTCTTATTTTTTACCCTCTCTTCTCTGTGGCTTACCTATTTTGACTAATAATCAGGCCTCTCTTAAATCACAACTGTAGCAATGCTATAATAAGACAGCTATGTTTGCAGCTAACCTGCTACATAAAGCTCATCATTGCTCTGCATTACCTGCTCTCAGCTGGTTAGAACTCCCACATCAACTAGCCCAAACACAACTGTTTCTAACCAATAAAATACATCTAACCCCACTACCTGCCCTTCTGTTTCCTCAGTACTTCATCAATATCTCCCAAATTATCTTCTGTGCTTTCAAGACAAAAACCTGCTTGAAATCTATAAACCAAAAACAGTATAGAGCAAAGTTTATACTCACACTGCATATCCAAACTATTGAACCCTACACCAAATTCAATCAGTACTACATCTAGCCTCCATGTATTTAAGTCCTGTCTCAAAGAATGTCTCTCTAACTCATGGCTATGCCCATGCACCTCACTTGCATGATCTATATTAACAAATAACTTACATTCTTACTAACCTAACCTCTCATCATACTATCTATCTTTCAATACCTGCCCTGTCCCCATTCCTGGGGTGGACTTGTATCATTTTAGTTTTTACTTTCTAGCATAGTAGACTATACTTATAAATTTTTGTATATACTGACTGTCATATTTAATTGTTATTTTTTAATATATTTTTGTTTTTATATTTCCTCATGCTTTTTCTAACCTATGTATTCCTCTATCAAACTGTATTTATATATATATATATATATATATATATATATATATATATATATATATATATATATATATATATATATATATTTTTTTTTTTTTAATTACACTGTACTAGCATTTTATTTGATGTTATTTAAATCTCTGTTGCTTTTCTCCCCGGGCCTCGTCTGAAAATGGCTATTTATTATCCCGTCAGAACTTCCAAGTAAACAAATGTCATTAAATAAAGTAATAAGTAACTGTATTTAATTGGTCTAGCCATTGAGTCTTGTGTATGTAAATGTTTCATAGAGGGTTTTCCACAACATTGTAAAACCTTTGTGCCAAAACCTTGGGGTCTACTGTGACTCTATGTCACTAATTTGGTGAAATAAAGTTATTTTATTGTAGTGTTGAAACTGCTGAAATTTCATGTACATATATATGCATCCCCTGCATATTGTCAAATGTCCATTTTCCCAACAAACACAGATGGTGGTATTTAACATCGATGGTACGGATAGCAGGGTGGCCCAAACGTCTGCAGTGTGTTTTATTGAGACAGCTGAGTGGGGTTGGCAGTTAGAGTGTTTGTGCATGTTTTAGTCAGTTATTTTAGGTTAGACTCAGGGATGTGATTGACAGGTGTTATATGTTTGTGTGCAAGTGTGTGTGTGTGTGTGTGTGTGTGTGTGTGTGTGTGTGTGTGTGTGTGTGTGTGTGTGTGTGAGTGTATTTTAGGATTCGAGTAAGGGTTAGTTAAGGGGATAGATGTAGCATTGCTAGTGTGCATTTGTGCATGTTTATGTGTCTGGGTGAGTATTGTTACCATTACTAGGGTGAGCAGGGGCCCCTACCCACCTTATAATGCTAACACTAACCCTAATGCTGCCCCTTTCCTCAACCCTAATCCTACACCTTATCTTAATATAAACATTCCCGTAACACTGCTACTATTCAGAAAAAATTTAGGCTAGTATTATAGGTGTGGGGTTAGTGTTCAGATTGGAAGAGGAAATAGTTTTCTTTGGCAATTTTTTAAGTTTGATATTTAGTTTGAAATTATCTATGTTCAAATGTATTTTATCTGTGTTTTCAGTTTGACATTAAATATGATCTATATATATATATATATATATATATATATATGTGTGTGTGTGTGTGTGTGTGTGTGTGTGGGTGTACTTTAGATAATAGAAATACCACTTACCCAACTTTTAAATCGCCGAGACGAAAGCACCAAACTCCACTTAAACGAACATGTATATCACCAACAAAAAACTACAGGTAAGTAACCATTTGGCCGCACCACAACAAAACACAAAAACGTAACCACATTAAACCCACCCATGGTGGCCCTCCACCCCCCCAACTAAATATACCAACTCCGAGGTCGCACTAAAGTGAGGAAAGAGGCAAAGTTCGCCATGGTGGCCAAGTGGTTACTTGCCTCTAGTTTTTTGTAGGCGATGTAAGTGTTCGTTTAAGTGTTTTTTTGGTGCTTTTGTCTCTGTGATTTAAAGGTCAGGTAAGTGGCATTTTGATTATCTAAAGGAGACCTCTCTCTCTCTCTCTATATATATATATATATATAAATTTTTCTCAAATAATTAGTGTTATTCCCCCTTATGTAAATGACTTAACAAATTCTGTCTTGTATATATCAATGCTACATATGTTTCTCTCTCATTTTAGCAATACCTTTGTTTAGGAATTTTCCCCTGATGTATTTTGTTGGCTGTTCTACTAGCATTGTTTTCTACTACTTTTTTTTTACTAATTTTACTATTCCGTTAGTGGAGCTTTTCTCCCCGGGCCTCTACTGAAAATGGACATGCATCCAGCTGGACTAGCCCGGTCAACAAATGTAAAATAAAATAAATAAATAAATAAAAGTTTTTTATATATATATATATATATGTGTGTGTGTGTGTGTGTGTGTGTGTGTATATATATATATATATATATATATATATATATATATATATATATATATCTATAGGATCTATGACAAACCATTGATCGGACAGATTGTTGAAAGTCATATGATCAAAACCATATGATCGAACAATCAGTCCATCAAAAAAAATTCAAACAAAAACAACACCCACATACAACAGAAAAAATCTGTCCGTTCGATCATTTGATAGGAACCCGTACATATATAGATTTTACACACACACACACACACACACACACACACACACACACACACACACACACACACACACACACACACACACACACACACACGCACACACACACGCGTGACCATCAGCTACAGCCCTTTGTATGCCTGTGTGCATCTTAGATATCTGCTTTCAATCAAATGAGCAACTAACTGCATAATAACCTAGAAATCTACTTCAGCTCACTGCCGTTAGAACCATACAATCCAAACCATTACATCCCCTATGCCTGCCCAAAATCAGAAAGAGATTTTAAATATTGCTCTTAGAAGTTATTATTATGACAGGTTTTACATTAACAAATATTTTCTGCAGGGTATCACATCTGACATTTACACTTTTCTCATTATTTAGTAACTGCAGTCCACAACAATTTGCCAGAAAAAACACATTTTACAAGGAAAAGAGTGCAAATATGAGACAAAATCAGGGACAGATAAGAAAGTACAATTATGTAAGTGCACTTATCTTACAGTAAATGATTTAATAGAGAACTGTTGAAGTAGCCTAAGCTATTTTATTCCTGCCACTTTTAACAGCCAGCTTTCAAAGCTTTAAGACACTTTCCATACACTTGAAAAAACAGCCAAAATAAGGGAACTAGAGGGAGGGGCAGCTACTGCAACAATGCTCTCTTAGAACATATATTGTCATGGTAAATTTGTTTACACAACTGCACTATGTTTGATATTTGATCAATGTTGCAGTAACATAAGCTATATTATACCATGATCCCCCCAAAACGTGCACGCTGATTGGCCAGCGTGCCCGTTGTAAATCGAGTTATACTAATGGAAAAAGGTCCGGTCGCCCGGACTTTTTCCATTAGTATAACTCTTTTTAAATTCGCTATGTTAAACCCATTTAACATAGCGAGGCAGTGTTTAAAAGCAACGGAGAAAGCAAGATCTCAGTTGCTTTTGGTGTCTCGCTATGTTAAATGAGTTTAACATAGCGAGACAGTTTTAAAATAAGCAACGGACATCTCCTGTTTATTTTGTAATTGTCTCGCTATGTTAAACTCATTTAACATAGCGAGACATAAAAAAGCAACGGAGATCTTGCTTTCTCCGTTTTGCTCACAGCTCTGATGTACGCGAGCAGGCGCAGTACATCAGAGCTGCCACGGATGCCAGACATCTGTGGAAGGGCAGCAAACAGGCATTATACTATGCCATTATTTAAGAAAAGTAATAGTTTCTTTTCTTAAATAATGTCATAATAGCATAACCCACTTCTGGGTGTGGGTAATGCTAAATTTACCCACAGTTGGCTTTGTTACCGGCCCTCGGGACCAAACCACGCCAACCGTGGGTAAATTTAGCATTACCCACACCCAGGTGTGGGTTATTGCTATATCAGTCAACTACCAAAGTTTAGAAATTAAGAAGGGAGGAGGAAAAAATAAACTAAGAATTCAGGAGCTCCTGGAGAACAGTCCTAGCAAAGTTTATTCTAGACCAGGAAAAGGAATTCAGTTTGTACTACTTTGTAAAAGTATATACAGAGGACTATGTTGCTACCTCTAGAATACTTCTAGATTCCACTCCTTTCCAGAAAGCAACAGAAGAAGCCAAAGCCCTTATGAAATGGGCCGTAAGCCTTTTTGGAAGTTACTTATTATAGTGAGTATTACAAAGAGCAATAGCCTGAGACTACTATCCGGAAATAGTTTGTTTTGACACTAGCTGTCCTTTTCTCTTACCTTCATAGATGACAAACAGCTGATCAGCTTTCTTGATGGCTTGAGTTTAGTCTAGGTAATATCTGAGCTGCCTGTGGACTTCTAGAGTGAGAAAAATCTCTTCTCCTTTGTTCTTGGGTGCAGGGAAGAAGACAAAGATATTAATATTCTGGCTAAAGGTAAACTCTGAGAAGACTTTAGGCATCAAAGAAGAGGTAGTTCTCAAAGAAACCCTGTCATTGGGAAAAATAAGATAGGGTTGACTGACCATAAGTGCTAGTAACTCAGAAACCCTCCCAGCAAAAGTCCGAGCAGTGAGTAAAGTACTCATCCATATTAAGATCCTCAAATAAGTCTGATTAGCTGGTTCAAATGGGAAAATATCTTTTCAAGCACAAAGTTAAAATTCCAAGAGGACACATTAGTTTTCCCTAGGGGATGCATATGCAACACCCATTTCAAAAACTGTTTAACCTGTGAATGGTTAGAAAATGGGGATCTAAGGGCTAACAAGTAAAAATGGCCAACAAATGAACCTTGAGAGAGGAATAAGAAAGGCCAGAGGATAGCATCTCACTCAAATAATCAAGAACAAGAGGCATGTGAGCCTGAGGTGGGTCACGCGTCTTGGACTGGCACCAACTAGAAAATCGTTTCCACTGGTACATATATGGTTTTCTAGTAATTTTCTTTTCTGCCCCCTTTAGTACTTGCTGTGCAGCCTCATAAAAAAGTGTCTAAACAGTATCAAAATTCTATCATCTAGACCTTGAATTGAAGCATTTTAGGTTGAGGTGTATCAAGCAGCCCTTGTGTTATGTGAGCAAATCCTGTCTGAGGAGAAGCCTGTGGTAATTACTCTTGGCCAGACTGAAAAGAATGGAACACTACTGCTGCATGGGCCAAAATGGAATCACCAGATAACAAGTTTGATGCTGCCGCCTATTTACATATTTATCACATCACTGTGGTGTTGTCTGTATAAACATTCAGAGGTCCTGGGGACCAAAGATGATTTAAAGCTTTCAAGGTGTTGATCTCGGGCAACATCTCTTTCACATTTACACGCTTCAGTCTGTCTTAAGGGTTCTATAGACCTTCCACTCCTTTGGAAACCAATTACCAGACCAGGTCTGAAGCATCTGTAGTGACAGACTGGAGAAAGATCAGAATGGAAAATGCGAGACATGGATTGCAAGAGCTCTGGTCTGCACACCAGAGACCCTCCCTTCTTACAGATACCAAAACAGGGATCTGAAAAGATAAGAACTGAAGATGTTGAGTCAAGACTGACCTGAGGTATTACTGGATTTTCCTCACATAGTGTCTGGACAGGGGAAGTATGAAATGCATCCATGAATTGTACCCCAATATTCTGCGAAATTCGTTTTTAGATACCTGGCTTTGAGTGGAGAAACTCTGGAAGAACTGTTGCAACATCTCTACTTTTCTGGAGGAAGAAAGGCTCTTTCCTTGGGAGAATATATCAGATGTCCCAGGAATACAATTCCTTGAGAAGGGATGAGAGAAGCTTTTTCTTAGTTGATTTAAAAACCCAGACTTCATAAGGTATTCTGAACAGGTGCTAAAGACTACTGACAAACTGAGACTGAGAAAGAGTCTGCAAAGATAGGACAATCATCCAAATATGTAAAGTTGTAAATGCCTTGAAGTCCACAGTAAGCAATTGCTGGACCCGGACACTGTGAATAAGTTTGGTGCAATGGAAAGTCCAAAGGGTAAGACAGAGAATTGATAATGTATGTCAGACTCAAAAAATCATTAAAAAACGTAGCAGGCAATGCAAATGTGATGATAAACATCTTTTAAGTCTAGTTTTACAACTGATGCAAGAGAAGGGAGCTAAGGTAGAAAAGAATGAAGGTAAAGCATTCTGAACTTTGGAATCTTCACCAACAGATTTAGAAAGGAAAGGAACAGCACAGCCCTCCAGGATCCTTACATCTTAATTACCAAAAAAGTACTGTCTTTGATTTGTGAGGCTTTTCCTTTCTTTTTGGAGCCTCTTACCATTGTATTTTTTTTTTAATTTCTGTTTAACAGGTCCTTGATGCTTCAACTGTTAATTACAAATGGCAGTAGAGGAGGAAAAAATGTTTATGTGCTTTAAAGAGGTTTGAAATATCTGAGCCACCCTTTGAATCAACTTTCTCCTTTCATCATAGTTCTTGAACACCTCAGTTGTAGAAGTGCCAGACAGAACTTCCTTGTCTATGGGAGAATGTAAAATTTCGGTTTTAACATTTTCAAGAAATTTTTGAGAGTGAAACCAAGCCAATCTTTTCATTAGTGACCCAGAAGCAGCAGCTCCGGAAGAAGAAGAATCATTAATGTCACAACTCATTAGCAACATGGAAAGCAAAAATTAATTCAATGATTTTTTTTTACTTTAGAAGATAAAAGTAGATACTTTAGCATGTGGCATAACAGTTTAAAAAAACTAAGTAGCAAAATAATAAACTCTCGTCCAAACTTTTCAAAAGCTTTCTCATGCTTACCAGAGGGAATGGGGTTAGCAACAGTTATGTGTTTAGCAGACGCAGTTTAAGATGGAGACTTAGGGTCAGAAAATAAATACTTATGAGTCTGAGGTATCCTGTATAACCTGTAAGACTTCCTGGGGACAAGATGGTGACACTTAGACAAACTAGAAGGAGTAAGAAGAACATTCTCTAAAGCAGGATAAACAGGAGAAACAGCAGTAGATTTAGGCATATCTGCCTGTAACAAATCAATACGTTTTCTGTGCAATATGGATTTCATTCTGCTCCCACTGGAAAAAAAAACTTGTTCAAGTTAAATGAAGTCTCAGAAAGAGATAAATCTGCAAAAGGAAAATCTGAAGCCATGCTTTCATCAGAATCAGACCAATCAGACTGAGAAGAAATTCCTGAAATACAACCATTCCCCTGCGAGACTGTCTCCTCTCCATATCAGAGAGAAGGGGGGGGGGACTCTTTTCCTTTTCTTGCCTGAAGAATTAGGCAAAGAAGATGCAGAAATAAGCTCCTTAGCAAATTCAAGCAAATCACTCATGTCCATGGAAATAGAAACAGGGGAAGGCAATATTTCCCCACTATGTTCACTTTTACTGGAAACTCCACGGAAAAAGATCAACCCATAGAAGGCATACTCATTCCAGATTCAGGTTCCCTACCCCACTTGAGTGAAAAACCTTCACCTCCCCCTTCATCTGAGGCTAACAACAGTGGTTCTCCCTCCCCACCAAGGGTATCACTTTGGGTGCAGAGGAAGTGGCTATCCCCAGACCTAAGTGGCTGTAGATGCAACACCAGAGGGACTGAGGGGAAGATGAGTAGTCTGAGAAATAAGGAGTGGCCACATCAGTCATCCATCAGCTGCTGAGACACAGCAATAACTGGCATGACACCCTAAGACTCCCTAACAATTCTTCTTCTTCACATGGACAGGAGAAGGTAAAACTATAGAGGCCTATAGCTGCTCCATAAGTTAGCCAAGAATGAGACCTAGACGGTGGCTAAAGATGTATGGACAGGTCAATAAAGGCTAAAATAGGGAACAAATGCTACTGAGGTAAGTAAACCACTGACAGTCCCCTCACAAGTACAATATACTTTCCCAGATATGCAAACCTACAAGAATACAAGAAATTCTGTAAAAAAAAATAGAACTATTTTTACAAAAGATCACATAAGCAATAACACACAAACACCCAAAGAAAAACAATGACAATCCCAAAAAACATAGTTTCCTAGCAAATACAATATTTTAGTCAGATAAACACAAGTTTTCCTAAAAAAATAATTTTAGTGGAAGGTTATCCCCAATGGGAACTTATTTGTCCAACCTTGAATGATTACTAGCCAACCAACAGTTCCAGAGGACCTGCCAAAGCAGCGGTCTTAGGCAGCAGAAATCTATAAGGAAATTTAAGCTCTGTTTTTATATGGAGCTCCTCTCAAGTGCCCTAAAGCTTTGGAAGCTGGCTGGTTACAGGTGGTCAAGACCTATATAGCTTAAAATACTGCAACAGTCATCTAAATGTTCAACATCTATACTCCCTGCATAAGCACACACATACACACAAACACGCACACACACACACACACACACACACACACACACACACACACACACACACACACACACACACACACACACACACACACACACGCACACACGCACACACACACACACGTCCCCATTGATTATAGCCACTTATATGACGTACACCTCACAATTCAGCTTGAGATCAAATGAACAAATAAATGCATAACTAAAGGCCAAGAAACGCATATCCAGCTTCATGATATCAAAAGTACACTGTGTAGCTCATTGCACCCCCCATCCTTGCAACTTCTTAGGTCTAGAATTAGTGACAAAGATCAAAGATCAAGAATAACTTTTAAATATTTTTCTTATATACTAAGAAAATTCTTAGAATAAAAAGTTTTGCATTAGCAAGCATTTTGGAAGGATCCAAAGTCTGAAATTCCCATACTTGTAATTATTTTGTGACTGCAGTCCACAACAATTTGCCAGAAAGCCATAGATTTTACAGATAACAGACCAAAATACACCTCACCTTCTTTGCTCAAGACTTTTGGAAAAAGGCCTAATGAAGGGACAATTCTTTTTTATCTTAGCTATTTGTTAACTGGGTAAACTCACTTTACAAAGAATCCCTTTGCAGTGGCATCCTGAGAGCACTCTCTGGTTATCTGACTTGTTCAAAGTCACACAGTAGGCAAATGGAGGTGGACGGAATCAAACCTCATTCCTTTGACTAAAGGAATCAGTTGTTTAACAGCTCAGAGCCTTCATTATTGGCACTAAGTGTCAAATATCTCTAATCCTCTGAACATGTTAATAGAATAACAAGTGTTGCATTGGCATGCATTTTCTTAACAGGAAGAAGTATGAAACTCTAATGAGAGGCATTGTTGGCCAGCTGCAAACTTAATTGATTTACCAGTAAATGTAAACTTTAATGAGGGACATGGAAAAATATACAGGAAAATTATAGACATTCTGCAAAATCAGATATAGTTAAGAAATAGAGCTATGATCCTAAACATTCACATTAAAATAAGCATTTTTGCAGTCTACAGGTGCCCATTTGACCATCAGGTGGGAGTTGCACCCCATGGCCCCATATCTCAAATATACTTACTCTGAGATTGCACATCCCGGGAAGAAAGGAGAAGCTGTCTTAACCCCACAGTTCTGTGATCTCATGCAGAACACTACCTGGAATTTGACAGAATCAGATTTCAGTTAAACCCAGTCAACAAATCCCATTACAATTAAATTCACATAAATGTTATACCTGCATTCCATTCAAATGTTGCTTAATAAATTAATTCAGACTGTAATGTTGGTCTAACTAGCACTGAACTGTTGTCTCCTTTCTCAGAAAAGTCATGTGATCAAATTCCAATGCATCTCTGGAAAAAAATGCAAACATTTTCTCAACTAATAATGCCAGTTTATATGAGATCAGTGTTGAAATAAAATGTAGTAAATAAAGACCTTAACTACTCCAATATGAACTGATTGTGATTTGCTAATCTAACCCCATTATCTTAAACCATGCCTCTTACACCATTAATTTATGGTCCTCACTGTTTCCTGTTTAATTGCTAGATCTCTTTAATCACACTCTATATGAAACTTATAAAATACATGTCTATAATAGACATTTGAAATGCATCTGTTGCACATTAACTTGCAGCTAGTTCATGAGTACCAAATCTTTATTTAGAAACAAGGTGCTGTCACTTCTCATTGTATTTTAATTTGGCTTAGCTATAGTTGTAAATTCTATTGTTTCTATGTTGCTGATCATTTATGGCACATTTATAGTGAGGTCTTGTTGATCTTCCATACTAAAGCTTAATAACCTACCTTATAGGTTAGCCATTATTGAATTTGCATATATTTTGTGACTTGAAACGTAACTTCCAAATGGTTTCTGCTTGAAGAAGTGAGTAGGGATTTCAGAATGAACAAAGCACAAATTATTCAATAACGCTGAAAACTTATAACTACACTGTTTCAGGTATGTTCATTGGCAAGTATTTTAGTACCCTTTCTTACTACCGTCAACCCAGGACCTTCTCCATACCCGTTTTTATAATAATACCCATTTGTTAACTAGCTAGGCCCAATTTGCATGCTACTTTTCAGGGAGATAATCCTGGAGCACTGTCTGGTTAAGTGACTTGCTCAAGGTGTCAACACTAAAACAGCATGACAAACTAGGATACTTAAAAAAAAACAAAACCAAACCAGGAACAGACAGCTCCCCAGCTCTTTTAATAGAAATATACAGAATATAAATCCAAAGAACACTGATAGTAAATCAGATAAAGCGCTTTTCGTCTATTATAGTAACTAAACGTCTTCAGATCTGAAGAAGTCTAGTTACTATACTAGACGAAAAGTGCTTTATCTGATTTGCTATCAGTGCTCTTTGGATTTATATTCTGTATTTGTCTATTAATAGAGCTGGGGAAGTGTCTGTTCCTGGTTTGGTTTTGTTTTTGACTTGCTCAAGGTTACAGAGGAGACAATAAGGGCTGAGGGAATCAAACCCTGTGCCACAGGAACTATAGTTCACAGCCTTAACCCTCTGTTCCAACAGCCGTACTATTACCTACAGCCATCAGCTTTTAGATTTTTTCCTGTTAGGCTGTTTACTACTGTCTGAAAACTGTGAGTCAGGGAGTAGCACTATTACTACTCTTGACCTCTTTAACATATTCAGTGATCATTCATCCTACAAGCTATGCTTTTGCTTTCCTTACTTTATTTTTTTTATAGCAGATTTATCCTATCCTTGATTGCTTAGGAGTTGAATTCTGTTTAGCAAGCCGCAGCCATACAACAAAGAACCAGTCTTGAATGGTAGGGCCATCAGCCCACGTAGGATGCACACGTACAAACACACATGTATGCACACACACACACACACACACACACACACACACACACACACACACACACACACACACACATGCTCACACAGACACACAGCACTAAAATGCAAAAATAATGCATTGCAACATATAAGACTCACCAAAAGGATCATAGGTTCATAAATAAGTACTATGCTAGCTGCCCCTGTAGGCCATTTTAAGCCTAGCCAATTTCCATTTTAACCTACCCCATTTGATGTTAGATTGGCTATACCCATCCCATCCCATTGTCAATAATTATATATTATCCCTAGTGATAATAACTAAGATCATACCATAGATAATTTTGGGGGGGGGGTCCATGCATGGGGATACAGCATTTAGGAGCTGCTTCTGTCCATTAGTAGTACAGGTGCAGACCTGGGATAAATTTTCTATTACCCATCTATAGATCCAAGTTGCACTTAAAAATGGACAGGGATGGGCTTTGTTTTATGATGATGGGACGTCTGTTCCACAGCAGTGAGACCCTCAGCAAAACAAACCTATCCCTCCAAACAGGGTTGGGTCCAGCACAAGATGACCTAGGCAACTGCCCAGGTCCTGATGCTGGCTTGGGGACCTGGCCCAGCAGCTGTGTGTATGACTACTTCTTCTAGGAGTTCTGTTCAGCTGTTCTGCTTGCTACTACATTCCATTTCAGCCTTTCTAGATACTCATATGAGTGCGGTCCTTTTAATTCCCAGAATTGTCTCTACTACAGTCTTCCATGAGTGTGGTAGACACTGCTAGAAGTGGTAACAAATTTTTTTTGTCTTTCTACTAAGTTATATAGAAGAGTGTGAGTAAGAGAGCTAATGTGTTTAGGTGTGTGTGTGTGTGTTTGCAAAGCATTTATCATTGCCATTTTTGCTTGTTTTTTGATGAAAAGGACCACGTGACTTCAAAATAATAGAACTGTGGCCAAACCTTAAGGTACAAATCAAGACCAATGACACAAGAGAATTCACCAGAACTTTTTTCTTTTGAGACAAAAGCCCTTAACTCATTCAAATAAGCAGTGACTGTGAGATTTTTTTGCTCATATTAAGTTCTGAGCTTGGATGTATTTTTGTGGTACTTTATGTGTTATTGGGCCATGTGACTTAGCTGGTTGACACATAAATAAAAATATATTGTATATAACCTTGGGTAAAATTATCATTATGTAATAACTAACTATTGTTTCATGACATTCTGTCAATTGTGATGGAACTGCATCACTGGACTCCATTTTTCAATGTCATATTATTTTATTTATATTACTATGTGAAATTACATTTGTTGCTGTGATATAATTAAGAAAACATGTTCCTTCTTTTTTCTTCTTTTTTGAAAAGGAATGATATGCAATTTCAAATGTGTACAACAGTTGCTGAGTTATTTTTAAGAATAGGGGCAGAAAGTTTGAAGGTAATGTTCTCATATTCTGATGTTTTTTCCTTCAGTGCTGTTTATGATTTTAATGTAATATGTTTATTTGCAGTGTGCAGTGATGCAGTGGTTGCCACTTCTGCTTCTGCGGTGCTTGCATCTGTTCTTCCAGTCCTAGTTGGTGTGCCTTCTTTGTTGAGCATACAGATCTTGCCTGTGTCTTGTGGATTTTGTTGGGTTCTGCAGTTTATTTCTACAACCCAAAGACATGCCAATATATGAGATGATAAACCACTAAACTGCCAGTTGGTAAACATATGATGAATGTATGTGCGCAGTGTGTGTGGGGTGTTGTTTGTTTTCATCTCAGCCTTATTGGTTCAATGGCTTAAGCCCACTAAGTGAGGGAAAGGGTCCTATTCCTGTTACACCAAACAGGATACAAATTGTAAACTAAAATGGATGAATAAAAACATTAATTCTATTTTGTGTTCCTGTAGTTTGACTCTAGTTCAAATTTATTTGTTTTTTTATTTTTCTATAGATCGACCGTAGTGCTGTCTGT
>NC_056735.1:175921027-175941027 GCF_019279795.1 Protopterus annectens | reverse complement strand
AAGAATTTACAGTGCCCCATCCACTCATCCAGGTTCCTTTTGAACAGTGTCATAGAGGTGCTCTGCTTCACATGAAATGGCAGACTATTCCAAAGATGTGGCAGTCACTGGGAGACAAATCTGTCCCCCCAGTATGTCCTATTCATGTCACAGGCCATATTTAGACCCCTGGAAAGGGTATCTCTAGTCCCATTTGATTTACAGATGTGCAACAAATTCATTAGGTTTGGGTCAGAGATTCCTCTGTAAGCAAGGTATAAGTCTCCCAGAAAAAGTATATATGATACTGAGTATAGTGATAGGCACTTTAGTCGTTCTGTGTAAGTCACATGCTGAAGTCCCTTGATATTCTTAGTTAGAAACCTCTGAGGTCTCTGCAATTGCTACAGGTGCGTTGTATTGTACATGCCGAAAGGGGTGTTATACTCAATTATGGGCCTGATTAGTGATGAATATAGAGGGGTTATAACCTCCTTTGCTCTAAAGGCGATGTCTTTGCTAATCAAGTGTGCTCCTTAGAAAGCCTTCTTTACTACCGTATGCACATGGTAGTCAAAGTTAAGGTTGCAGTCTATTTGTGATCCCAGATCACGTACCACTTCGTAGGTACATAGGGTATTGTTGTTAATTTGATAGTGTGAATATACTTTGTTTTTACCAAAGGGAATAATGATAAATTTCTTTGCATTCAGTTTGAAATCATGACTAAGACACCAGTCACTGGTCTGCGTAAGACCCTACTGAAGTATACTGACATAATTTGGGGATTCAATAATTGCATCCAGATTGCAGTCATCTGCAAACTTGGTCAGCCACAGGCCCTTAGTTTTGGCCTTAACTTCTGAGAAGTATACACCAAACAGTAAACGGCCCAGCACTGACCCTTGTGGCACCCCACTGGTGACAGGTCTGCTGGTTGATGTAGGGTCACCCATTTTGATAGTGTGTGACCGGTTTGTGAGCCAGTTGGCAATCCATCTTACAACAAAGGGGTTTACATTCAGTTTGCTAAGTTTATAGGTAATGCCTGAGTGTGGGATTGTGTCAAAGGCCTTTGCCAAGTCGAGGTATGCGATGTGCACAGATTTTCCCTTGTCAATAGCCCTGGTCACATTTTTGAAGAAATCCACCAGGTTTAACAGGCAGGATCTGCTATTGACGAAGCCAAATTCAGTCAGATCCAGGGTATGGAGGTCACCTATGTCTTTATTTATGAGGTCCATGATGATATGTTCCATGGCTTTACAGATGAAACTGGTCAGACGTATGGGTCTGTAATTCCCTGGGTCTGTTACTAAGCCACTTTTGTGGAGGGGAATAACTGTTGCTGTTCTCCATTCCACAGGAAAAAAGCCTATAGGTAGGCTGTGATTGAATAGGGTACTTAATAGTAATGCTAGTTCATGTTTTAGTTTGTTTAGAAGACAGCCTGAGATGCCATCTGGTCCCATAGAGGCTGTCTTTTTTTGCTTAAGACAAGGCTTTAATGACCTGCTTTTTGGATATGTAGGGTGGGGGGGAGTTGGGGGCAAGGTTTGTGATAAGTTTGGAGTGGATAAGGGAGTGACATTTTCACCAGATCTGTCTACTAGGAGGTTTGCTATCTCTGTGGGATCAGTGTGTGTGTGATACCATTAGTGACTAGTTCTGCACATGCTTGGGTCTTACCTTTTAGACTACGTACATAGCTGTATAAGGTCTTATGGTTATCCTTGGCTGTGATTATTAAGTTTTCTCAGTCACCCTTAGAAGATTTGACATGTTGTCTTGTTTGCCTGTTGAGGCTGAGGAGAGTGCTTTTCCATTGTTGAGGCCTCTCTTTAGTTTCCTTAGACAGCAACCTTTTGCATTTGTTGTAAAGTTTGTTAATGCTGGATGTCCACCAGGGTGGCTTGTTTTTACTTGGGGCTCTGACTTTGATTCTCTCTGGAACAGCTGAGTCTATACTCTTATACAAGTGATTGGACAGGGCTTTAGTGTATGCTTTGGTGTAGTTACCACTTCCAGATGGGGGTGGGGCTTGGAATGCATTTATTCCTTCCCCTAGGAGAGGCTCTCATGACCAAACCATGCTAACCATGGGTAAATCCAGCATTTCCTCCACCCTGCCCTGGGTTATTGCTATAATAACAGTCACAGCTCTTTCATTCCACAAGAAAGGAATTTAACTTCTTTCCAAAATCATATTACAAATCTTAACAAAAAGTGGTATTAGTATTTGCTTATGTTATATCCAGAGTTGTAATTGAATACCATCTTTTCCTGGTATTTCATCCTTTTCCTGACCCTGTAAAGTACTTTCTAATTCTTCCTGTATTATAAAACTGTTATTATCAGTGCTTCATTGCTAGTAAATTTTAGTAATTGTAAGCCTTTTGAAATATTCTATAATCTCCTTCTCATATTTACAAGGATTATTCTTCACCTGATACAGTTGTTTGATGAGGTTAATGAAAAAAGAAAAATCCATGGTATCCCTCAAAGTCTCAGAAAACCCAGTATGCAACCTATACTGGGTCAAAAACAAACCAATAAGAAACTTTGCAGTGTGGTGGGTGTGAAGTTCTCTCCTTAAAATGTTATGCATCTAGTTCACTAATAAAAATTGAACTTTAAAATATGTACTACAAAAAATAATGCAGTAGTAGGTATGGAATACCCTTTATTGAAACACACAAACAAGTGATCCTAGTTGAGTCGAATGAAAAGCATTAAAGACATTCAATATTTATATATAATCGAGTTATTTGGAGCAAGGGAGTGGTTACAGAGGGTGGTTCTGTTAAGAGCAATAAAAGCATTAAACTCATTCCTTTAACCAAGTCTCTCTTCCCCTTAACACCATAGTGTAAACTGAAACTGTGCCACCATAGAATTAAACTAAAAAGCTAGAGACAAATTAAAATATATAATATAAGAACAGCTTATTAAGGCTAACCTACTAATACAATCTTTATAAATTAAGAAACTATCTCACTTACAGAATGACTAACTAACTAATTAACTAACAAAAAGATCTACCACTAAGCATCTATCAGAATAAATATTACTAATTATAAACTGAAACACTTTTAACAAAGATCGCTTTTGTACCAAAGAAATGCTTCATCAGGTTTGTGTGTAAAAAACATGTCATAGCATTAATGAACATATGTATAAATCTGCAAGTGACACCTAAGTAGGCTGAAAACCATAGCTATAATTGCTAAGGTGGAACTACAATGAAAAATGTTAAAAAATAAAGCATTAAGGCCCTGGGGATCTGTTCAAGCGTGGCATCTAACTAAGAAAGCACTTAGTTTAAATGAGTAAATGTATCAGAAAAATGGCACCAATGTCAGCTATTTTCTTAGTGAAACATTTGCAGAGTTGTTGTATTTGTTTATAACAATATTAGCATGTATAACATTAGTGTGTAATGTCAGCATTAATGAGTGCCACAGACTTTTTTATTAGTTTTTAAACAGTGGGATGGTTTTCTGAGTTCTAGTATGGTTTTTATGGAACAATAATAATTACGCCCAAGTTTTCTAAAAAAGTTCAGTTTCAACTGCCACAGTAGTTCATGTTTTTCTATAAGATTAGCGATGTCTCCTTCCAGTTCCAAAAGGTCCACATGATCAATAATTTGAAATTTAAAGCCAGTGTGTCTTTTGTGAAGCTGCAGGTGCCAAGCTAGTGCATTATTCTTGCACTTGGCTGTAATTTCAGAAAGATGGTCAGATGTCCTTCTTTTACGTCTGTTGAGTATTTTCCCCACATAAAAGTCTTCACAGTCATTGCAGTTTGCCCTGTAAGCCACCTGCATTGGGTTACAGTCACCTCCTGCATTAGTTTTAAATAAGGGCAGAAAAACATGTTTTTCTCCTGTATGTGCCGACAAAAAACACAGTTGGCTCCACACTTATTGGTGCATGAATCCAATGGTCAGGACCTACATTCAACCCAACTCCTGATGTTTCTAGCTTTCCTATACACAAAGGAAGGAGCTTCTCCAAGGATGCCCATTGGATACAAGCTTTCAGTACTTATGTCCCAATTCTCTCCAATAATATTAATGATGCTGTGATAGTTAACAGTAAAAGTCAAGATACAACTGTCTTTAGACTTATTGTCCATATATTTGTTTAAAACCGTCCTATAAGAATTAATGCTGGTGAATTTTTACTTTTTAGTTCAATTGCAGGTTCCAGAATGCTTCTTAACATATTGCTTTCATATCCCCTCACCAAAAATTAATTTTCAAATTAATTTAGGTTCTTAAGAAAGGATTATATTTTCATGGTGATCCTGACCAATCTGTAGTCCTGGGACTTAATGTTATATTTTATCCTAGTGAGATGGAGACTCTTATTATGTAGCAGGAGGTTTAATCTGGTAGGTTTCCTGTAAAGATCTGTGTCCATTTTACCTTGGTCCAAGTCTTTAGTAATCTGCATATCTAAGAAGACTGCCAAGGTGAAGCTGTGGGAAGAGGTGAAATGCCCAGACCATTGGATACATGAACCAATAAGTGTAGAGTCAAGTGTGTTTTTTATCAGCACATACAGGAAGAAGACATGTTTTCTGCCCTTATTTAAAGAAACTGATTATGCAGGTGGCTTACAGGGCAAACTGCAATGACTGTGAAGAATTTTATGTGGGGAAAATACTCAACAGACTTAAAAGAAGGACATCTGACCATCTTTCTGAAATTACAGCCAAGTGCAAGAATAATGCACTGGCTCAGCACCTGCAGCTTCACAAAAGACACACTGGCTTTAAATTTCAAGTTATTGATCATGTGGACCTTTTAGACATCCCTAATCTTTTAGAAAAATATGAACTACTGTGGCAGCTGAAACTGAACGGTTTTAGAAAACTGGGGCTTAATTATTATTGCTCCATAAAAAGCATACTAGAACTCAAAAAACTGCCACACTGTTTAAAACACTATTAAAAATTTAATCTGGGACTGATTAATGCTGACATTACATGCTAATATTATCCATACTAATGTTATAAACACATATCAAACATTGTAAATATTTTACAATGAAAATAACTGACATTGGTGCAGTTTATTCATTTAAACGAAGTGCTTTCTTAGTTAAATGCCACACTTGAACAGATCCCCAGGGATTTAATGCTTTATTTTTAACATTTTCACTGCATTTTCACCTTAACAATTGCAGTTATGGTTTTCAGCCTATTTATTTGCATTTGTTTACAAGGAGGTCCACTGGGCCAAAAGTGAGCCCATTTTTAGTGGAGGCCCGGGGAGAAAAGCTCCAAGTCCAAAAACAGACATTATACAAATAGTAAGAGGTAATTCAATAAACTAGACAGTATACAGTAAATTAAACAGTGTACACGTTGTAAAATACAAGGTTGGATTACGAGTAAAATATATATATATATATATATATATATATATATATATATATGTGAATATTGCAGTAGCTGCTGGACAGAGAGGAGATTAATGTTATAACAGTTGATTAGACTGAGAGTAAGATAGAGGCATCTGGCCTCTACTAAATTTATACCATGATTAAATTGCATGTATAGATAGTTTCATACTAATATGTGGATTGCTTGTAAGTGTCTGTGTTTGGGACATCTATGAGATAGAAAGGAGGAGGAGATGAGCTGGAGAAATGGACAGACTAAATAATATTTTGCTTTATATGGTCTGTCCTAGTACATGTATATAGCCAGTGGGAGGTTAGATTCAGGAGTGTCTTGATGTGTTCTGGGTTGCTAACAGTCCTGAGTGATGGGGGGAGGTCATTTCAAAGCTTGGGAATGGTAAAGGGATAGCACATTTAACCAGCAGAAAAGTTAGGTTTCATTACATTTAGGAGCATTTAATTTACAGATCGAAGAGGTCTATTTGGGTGATAGATGGTGAACAGATAGGATAGGACAGGCCAGTTAGAAGGCCTGTAGATTAGCTTATGAGCTGTTTTTAGTTATGTGTTCACTTGTAGATTTATACACATGTTCATTAATATTATGATATGTTTTTTACACACAAACCTGATGAAGTATTTATTTGGTACAGAAGCGATCTTTGTTAAAAGTGTTTCAGTTTATAAGTTACTAATATTGATTCTGGTAGCTGTCTAGTGGTAGATCTTTTTGATAGTTAATTAGTTAGTCATTTTGTTAATGAGCTGGTTTCGTAATTAATAAAGTTTGTATTAGTAGGTTAGCCTTAATAAGCTGTTCTTATATTATATATATTTAATTTGCTCTAGCTTTTTAGTTTCAGTTCTAAGGTAACACAGTCTCAGTTTCCACTATGGTGTTAAAGGGGAAGGGGGACTTAGTTAAAGGAATGAGTTTAATGTTTATATTGCTCTTAACAGATCCACACTTTGTAACCATTCCCTTGCTCCAAATAACCTGATTACATATAAATATTGAATGTCTTTAATGCTTTTCATTATACTCAAAGAGAATTGTTTGTTTGAGTGTTTTAATAAAGGGTATTCCATTTTTAACTCAGTTGTGGACTACCTACTGTGGACTACCTCCTATTTTATTATTTTTTTGTAGTACGTATTTTAAAGTTCGATTTTAATTAGTGAGCTAGGTGCATAACATATTTTAAGGAGTGAACTTCACACCCTCCACACTGCAAAGTTTCAGCTTGATTTGTAATTTTAACTAAACATCTTTGCTGTCATTACCAGGTCTCTACTGAAATCAGCTCCATCCCATTTTTGAGGTTGACAAATATTTGTTGAAATCTCAGTTCTGTCAGTCTAACTAGTAGTGTTTTCTGATATTCACAGGAACGGAAAAAAAAAGTTTCTTTAAAGATCTGTTTAAAAACTCATATATTTTTAAGCAAAAGCTGTTTTATTTATTTATCATGCAGTGCTCTGGTCCACATATGTGGTTTTGTTGTTATTTTGTTAGGTTTAACTCTTGGCCAATATTCAGTATATGTTTTTTTTCTCTTTATTTTTGTATAATGTTTTCAACTTTTTCCTGCACTAGTACATCACCATCATGACATTCATTTTTTACATCTGCCTACAAATCTCCTTTTTTCCTCTGCTTGTCAACAATCTTCTTTTTTAAGAGGCTAGTATGACTTTTTTCATCTCAAGCCTTAAGTGAATTTAAATAAATTTCAGTCAGTCCCTTGTCCATGCTAGTCCTCTTCCCATAACATCTTCCTTTTGTACTCATTTATTTATATCTATCAAGATATCAAAATATTTCCCTGCTAAAAATGGCATCAATAATGGATATGTTTCCCTAGTCTCTATATTATACAATATGGACTACAGAGGAGCATGGTTTGGTACACTGGATGTACCTTTATCATCCACTATATATGTATATATGTATATATATATATATCTGTTTCATAATATATATTTATATATATATATATAAGAAAATATATATATATATATATATATATATATATACCTTATCAGCATCTCACCACATATCTCCCTCGGATCCTCAAACTCATCTTATACTGACACAAGCCCCACTCTATCTCCTTAAACTTGGTACACCATATGTTCTCCTTAAACCAGTTATAACGATACACCAAATATTTCAGTTATCCTTGATAAACTAATAATTAGTTTTATCCTTTAATGAAATCTGATAATAAATTAAGCTTGAGCAATAATCTTTGTACCAATAAAATACAATAAATAATAAAATTCTAAACTTCATCCTGCTAGCTATTATTACATCACCAAGAGTCAATGGACATTTTGAAGTCAAACCACATGATTAGCTTGATATCAAGCATTTGGCTTTACTCTAAATCATATATATACAAGCTTGGCATTCCCTTGACAAACAGTCTTTTATTAATTCATTATGTTCTTGTTCATCCAAATGAATTTCATGCAGTGCTACTTTTTAGGGTATCCACTTTCTGTAAATTACAAAGTATTCTCTTATCTTTTGCCGGATTGATCATTCCATTAGCATTTCATATTATTAAACTCACCCACCCTTTATAAATACTTTCCTCTTTAACAATCTTCCAAATGCTAACAACATTTGCAAGTGTCCATTTATTGTTTTATAATAATAAAAACAGCTTGTCTGAGGTTACAAAAAAAAAACAGTACTATAAATATAGTCCAAGCATCTCATCACCTCCAACCAAGGAAACCACAGTGAAAAACTTTTCTATAGCAAATTTCACTTTACTTAAGACAGAGGTTGTAAGTTTTACAGCCCCCATGCTAAAGGATAACAGTGTCCAAGATGCAGGAACCTTTACAAATGCACTCTATGAGCACCTACAAGGATGCATGAATCATGCCATCCCTAGCAACACCAAGACTCACTCCCCTAAGAGAAGGAAACCAGTCTGGTGGACCCCTGCCATAAACAGACTATACAATAGAAGGAGAAAACTAGTTCTGAAAAAAAGCAAATCCCAAGAAGGAAAGACATCCCTGATCAGTATCAGTAAGAAACTATGGTCCCTCATAAAATCCTCCAAGGCTAACTTCGAAAGAACAATAGCCAAGGATTCAAAAGATAACCACAAAGCCTTCTTTAGCTATGTCAAGAATCTAAGTGGCAACTCACAGATATGCTCTGAGCTAGTGCAAAATAGCACAAAATATAATGAACCTACTGATATTGCCAACATCCTGGCAGATCGATTCAGTGCAAACTTTACCCCCCTCTCACCCCCAAAAGGGCCCACAACAATACCGGAAAAGTGTAGTGTCCCGGAAATCACAGATGCACAGGTGAAAACAGCCCTTTCAAAAGCCAAAAGCACAGCGTCAATGGGGCCAGATGGTGTCCCAGGCTGTGTCTTGCACAAACTACAGAACGAACTAACCCCACATCTAAACACACTGTTCAACCTCAGCCTCTCCACAGGCTAAGTGTCCATAGAATGGGGCACAGCAACTGTTATTCTGCTCCACAAAGGAGGGGCCACAACTGACCCTGGTAACTATCGCCCCATAAGCCTGACTAGCCTGGTTTGCAAGGCTACGGAGTGCATCATCATGGAACTCATTAACAAAGACATTGGGAACCTCCAAACACTTGACCCGACCCAGTTCGGCTTTGTTAAGGGCAGATCATGCCTACTAAACCTGGTTGACTTCTTCAAGACAGTCACCAAGACCATAGATGAGGGAAAGGTAGTTCACACAGCCTACCTTGACCTTGCCAAGGCTTTTGACACCATTCAACACTCTGGAATTATAGAAAAACTCACCAGCCTAAACATTAACCCCTACGTCATGAGATGGGTTGCCAACTGGCTTACAGACAGAACTCACATGGTAAGAATAGCGGTCTCCAGGTCCAACTCTAAACCACTCACAAGTGGTGTCCCACAATGCTCAGTCCTGGGACCCCAACTGTTCAGCATATACTTCTCAGAAGTACAGGCAAACACAGGAGGACTATGACTAACCAAGTTCACCATTGACTGCAAACTGGGAGCCATAATTGACTCACCGGCTGACACGGACATTCTCCAAGAGGGCCTTACTGAGATGGACACCTGGTGTCAAAGTCATGGTCTCAAGCTAAATGCCAAAAAATGCATAGTCATCCCATTTGGGAAAAACAAAACAGCCATGAATTACCACATAGGTGGCAGCCCCCTTAATACAGAACAGGTAATAAGAGATCTGGGGACTCAGGTAGATAGTAATCTCTCCTTGACAATTATATTGCCAAAGTAGTTAGGAAATCCTTCTATGTAGCCCATCTAATTACTAAAGGGTTCGCATCTAGAAATAAAGAGGTTATAGTGCCCCTCTACTCGTCACTCACCAGACCCATCATAGAGTACAATGCCCCAGTTGGGATGTACCTCACAAGACACTTCCAACAGCTTGAAAGATGACAAAAGTACCTCATCAAGAGGATTACTGGCCTCAAACATATGTCCTATGCAGCCCGACAGGAAAAACTCCAGCTGTACTCGGTCACATATCGCTTACTCAGAGGTGATCTCTGCCTGACTTACAAAGCCATGTCCAACTCAGAATTGATGGACATGCTCCACCTAAAGAAATCCAAGTCACTGAAAGCCACTCACTCTAGTGAGCTAAACCTTGCCACAACAATAAATAGAACATGCTGGAGGGATAGATTCCTGTCACAGAGACTCCCCATGCTTTGGAACAAAATTCCTAACTACATTAGGCAGAGCCCCTCACTAACATTCTTCAAGAGAAACCTTGATGAGTGGATGGGTAACAGAAAATACATCCCTGGGATCACTTCACTGGTTCTTCTTGACAGAGGCTGTTAATTAATCAATGGGGCGGCGAAAGCTGACACACTCTGGCTAGGCTTATAAATGCCCTCGGGAGATAGCCTAGTACCTACCTATGAGCCTATATTTACAGAATTACCAAACATGGTAAACTCACCCAGCATATCAGAAAGTCCCTTGCCTAATGTGCTGTTCGCTGATCACCAAAGGAGAAAGTAGTCAGAGTCTAGTACTCCTCCACCTCCCCAGGTATCAGATTCGTTTCCCAGAGTTGCTCCTTTCTTTCGTTTAAAGATTAGATTTAATTGAATTATATCCCCTCACTCTGAACACAGGTGAACACATTTATTTTTTTGTTTTGTCACACCAGTAACTTGAATATTTTTCCTTCTGACTCTTCTCATTAAACGTTTATACCTGAGACAGTGCATAGGTCTACCGATCTTTTACTGCCGTATTTCCTTTCTGCAGCTCCCCAATAATGCCCGCATGTGAGGTCATCTCTGAACCTTTTTCTTTGGCTTCTGCAGTATAAATATCTAATTTAACATACACTGTTTTGATTCTTTTTTCAAATGCTGTCATAAGCATTTGCAAATACCCAACATTTTTGACAATTTATTTCAGAATTACTTGCTACAGAACACCATTCTAATGCTTTTCACTATATTTTCTAGAGACATTAAAACCAAACGCAGAGCTACATTGCTGAGGTTTGACTGCAAGTGAAATACCGGCTTTTAAAATCCGGTATGACATGTAGGAGAGATCAGGATCAGCTGGTCCAGGGCTGTGAGCTCTCAACTGTCCAGATTCTAGCCTCCAATAAAAAATAAAAAAAAAAATAGTGCATTTATACTTTTAAACTGCAGCAAACTGTCTTCTAGCAACAGTTGCTGCAGTTAAGACCAGACAGAGAGAGCTACTGTTCTGACATTTGGCTGCAAGTGAAAACCGGCTTTTAAAAGCCGGTATTACATTCAGGAGAGTTCGGGATCGGCTGGTCCCGGGCTATGCAGACCTCACAACTGTCCAGATTTTTGCAGACAATCCAGATTTTTAGCTCATATTTTTGGTCCATTCTTCATTAATTTGGGGTTTTGATGGCAAATCACCCAGGACTGCAGCCAATAAATAATAAAGTATATTTGAATGACAGACATGATACGCTTCAGAAATAAAAAACATGCTATCACTAATCCTGTTATTCTAACAATGTTCTAAGTTTATTGGGTCCATGTTTCCTTGATTATTGTGCTAAAAGTTTACGAGGTATACTGTTGCCTCCCTTGCCTTGTCAGTGTGCTTTTTTACCATTGCCCTTGGATCAGTCTTCTAAAATGTAGGAACTAGAGAGACAGTCTTGCAGTTTACACAGGGAAAACAAAACTGCAATGGGAATAGGATATAAAGTGATTGCTGGGCAGGGACTTAACTGTGATCTCACAAAAAGGAGAATGCTAACAAGGTGGGTGGGATTGTTACGACATCATTACTGATGTCACAAACAGGGAGGTGATTAGCTTAGGGGGTGGTAGTGTTTTCAGCTTCGGTCCGAGGCAGAAGAGTGATTTTTAGAAATGAGCCAGTGCCCCTTTAAACTACTTTGCTTGCTTATTTTCCTTACCATGCTTCAGCAATGATACTATTCACAAAGTTGTATGGTTCAAGTGCAGCTGGACTTGGAACTTAATATATCTCCATCTGAAAATAACAACTTGCTGGAGATGTGAATGAGGAACATTTCTATCCTTACATCACCCTCACTAGACTTCCAGATATATCTGGATACTTTGGATAATTATAATACTTCATATTCTTATCTGTTCTTAGTAAACCTGATTATGCTGAAGTCGAAGGGCATTATTATTTCAGAATGTTGTTTCTGCTTTTATTAAAACTAAAGTCTCTGTGGTTATGCTTATAGTTACACGATTTTTAGTTTCAGTATAAACCATTTTCAAAATAGATTAAGATCTTACAGGGAACTAAATCAAAAAGGCTTACATTTCTCACAACCAGAGCAGAAGTACTCTGCAATTTAGATACTGATCTGGCTACAGCTACACCTGTCATCTTCCTGCTGGGACACCAGGCAGCCATGTTAATTACTGTCTGGTAGATTTAAAAAAAATGAGTCATTTTACTGTAGATTCCTCCATCGGCAAAAGTGCTGCAGACACATTTCATCTAGCAATTCCTTGGAGACAAGAAAGAAAGG
Organism: Protopterus annectens; assembly: GCF_019279795.1. Classification (NCBI taxonomy): domain Eukaryota; kingdom Metazoa; phylum Chordata; order Ceratodontiformes; family Protopteridae; genus Protopterus; species Protopterus annectens. The sequence goes on along the minus strand of NC_056735.1, from coordinate 175,928,578 downwards.
AGGGTCAGCGCACTCTCTTTCTTGGTAACTTTTGATAGTTTCCTACTGGATGACTCATTAAATCACAAGAAAAAAATATATCAGAAAAAATCAGAACTCATCCAGAAGACATCTCCCTCATTCTTTATGCTAGCAATCTTCATGCGGTGCATTTGAAAAGTAGGCAGCATGGATGGTTAAAACACTTACAAATAATCATGCTGAAAAAGGAAGACAAGTCAGAGTATTCAAAAACATAGTGCATAGTTGCATAAATGCATTCTGCATGCTATGTTTAGTACACCACTTGCCATTACAGTAATTCATGTGTTCATGAGTTTATAGATAGCTACTAAACTATTGATCTATGAAGATCTTAAGAAGCCTAGCCTTACATTCCCATGGTAGTTTTTAGCCTTTATGTTTTGTATATAAACAGGTACATAGATTCATAATTAAGTACTAGGCTAACTGCCCTTAAAGACCATTTTAATCCTAGCCAGTTTCCCTTTTTGTGCTCAAATTAATCTGTCCCATTTGTTTAGAGATTAGCCTTACACATCCCATGGTTGATAATTATATAATTACCTCTAATGAGAATAACTGGGATGATACCTTAGATAATTTGAGGGAACACATGCACAGAATAAAGTATTTAGGAGCTGCCTCTGTCTATTAGTAGCATGGGGCAATCCTGGGGTAAATTTTCTGTTTTTCATCTCTAGGTTCATATGTGTGTGCTAGGCTAATGGCCCTGGAGCCTTTACAAGCCTAGCCCTTAGGATTACCCTGGCATTGTCCCACCCAACCTTAGTTCCTGGTGTCTCTGTCAAGTAGAGCCACTGGAGTGATCCCCGGGATGAATTTTCTATTTCTCATCCACTCATCAAGATTTCTCTTGAAGAGGGCCATTGAGGTGCTCTGCTTGACATGTATGGGAAGTCTATTTCATAGCATGGGCAGTCTCTGGGTTATGAACCTGTCCCTCCAGCATGTTCTGTTGATTGTGGTAATGAGGTTGAGGTCTCTGGAGCGTGTGGTGTGGAGGGATTGGGATTTCTTTAGCTGTAGCATTTCTAACAGAGCTGGGTCAGACATGGCTTTGTAAGTCAAGCAGAGATCACCTCTAAGTAGGCAATATGAGACAGAGAATAGTTGGAGTTTTTTTGAGTCTGCCCATATAGGACAAGTGTTTAAGGCCTAGGATCCTCTTTGTGAGGTGCTTTTGCGGCCTCTCCAGTTGTTGCAGGTGTCTAGTGAGGTACATGCCAAATGGGGTGTTGTACTCGATGACTGGCCTAATGAGGGAAGAGTAGAGGGAGACAATGACCTCTTTCTTCCTGGATGCAAAACCCTTAGTAATGAGATGTGCCACATAGAAGGACTTTCTGACCACAGTGGCAATGTAGTGGTCAAAAGAGAGGTTGCTGTCAACCTGTGTTCCCAGATCTCTTAAAATGCCTTCTGTGTTCAGTGGACTACCATCAATGTGGTAATTCAAGGGAACTGGGTTTTCCCAAAGGGGATAAGACACATTTTTTGGCATTGAGCTTAAGGCCATGGTTCTGACACCAGTCTTTGGTCTCATTGAGGCCTTTCCATAGGATGTCAGCATCACTTGGGGAGTTAATAATAGCTCCCAACTTGCAATCATCTGCGAACTTTGTCAGCCAGAGTCCCTTCGTGGTGGCCTGGACTTCAGAGAAGTAGATACCAAACAGGAGAGGACCCAGGACCGAATCCTGTGGGACTCCACTCATGACTGGTCGGCAGTCTGACTTGGAGTCAGCTACTTTCACACTGTGGGTTCTGTGAGCCAGTTTGCAACCCACCTAGTGATATGGGTTGATACCTAGCTTAGTAAGTTTTTCTATGATTCCTGAGCGGGGAATGGTATCAAAGGCCTTGGCCAGATCAAGGTAGGCTGTATGTACCACCTTACCTTCATCCACATCTCTGGTGACTGACTCAAAGAAGTCAACCAAGTTGAGTAGGCATGATCTACCCTTCACAAAAGCAAACTGTGTAGGATCCAGAGTTTGGAGATTCCCTATATGTTTGTTTATTAGGTCCATGATGATGCGTTCCATAGCTTTGCATATCAGACTTGTCAGGCTAATGGAGCGATAGTTCCCGAGGTATGTAGTCGCTCCTCCTTTGTGGAGAAGGATGACTGTAGTAGTGCACCATTTGGTAAGGACAAAGCCTGAGGTGAGACTGTGAATAAATAGGGCACACAGGTGAGGTGCCAGTTCACTCTGTAGTTCATGTAGAGCACAGTCAGGGATACTATCAGGTCCCATAGAAGCTGTATTCTTGGCCTTGGACAGTGCTGTTTTAACCTGTGCAGCAGTAATACTGGGTGCCTGGCAATCTTCTGGTATTGTGATTGGTCCTTTGTGGGGGAGAGAGGGGTAAAGTTAGCACTGAATCTGCTTGCCAGTATATTTGCAATATCTGTTGGCTTGGTATAGGCGATACCATTGTGAGTAGCTCAGAGCAAATCTGGGTATTGCCATGGAGATTCTTTGCATAACAATAGAAGGCCTTGTGGTTGTCTTTACTATCTGATGTAATTCTGTTTTCATAGATAGCTTTAGAGGATTTGATGAGGGATCTCAACCTTTTGCTGCGGCTGATAAGGGAGTTTTGCCAGTCTTGGGACTTCACCTTATTCCGCATCAGTTTCCTCCTCCTGTTGTAGAGTTTGTTTATGTCAGGGAACCACCAGATCAGCTTCCTTTTTTTTGAGGAGACCGTCTTAGTTCTATTGGGTATGACAAGATCCATGCATTTGTGTACATGTTCGTACAGTGCATTGGTGTATGATATGGTGGTCATGTAACTATTCTCCATTTGAATGGGTGCCGTGAAGTTAGCCACCTCTGTTTTTAGGAGCCCAAAGTTAGCTTTGGAGAAGTTTTTCATGGTGGTTACCTTTGTTGGGGGGGTGGGAGGGATGGGGATTTCCAAGGTGATTAGCTTGTGATTGGATCTAACCAGGGAGGAGTTGACTACTGGTGTAGAGCAACGGTCACCCATGTTAGTAATGACCAGGCCAAGGATGTTGCTACCTCTAGTGGGGGTAAGAGCGAGTTGGTCCAGGGCATTGGAATTAATGAATTCCAGAAAGCGTTGGGCAACTGTATTGGTACATGAGTAGTTTTCTCAGTTAATGGAGGGGTAGTTGAAGTCGCCCAGTATGAGAGTGTTAGTTTGGACCCTAATATTCTCCAGGGTGCTTAGGAATGTGGAGTGTGAATCCTGGGACATGGTTGGGGACCTATAGCAGGCTACGACCTGAATCACTGTCTTACCCAATGTTAGCTGCACCTGAAGAATCTCAGATGCATTATGTTGGGCTACCAGTCTGGAGGTGTGCGCATCCTTTATGAATATAGAAACACTACCATCTTTGGAGCTTCAGTCCAAGTTGCCCTTTAATATTGACAAGGATGAAGTCTTTTTTATGTGGATAAAATAAATAACCTACAGACAGGCCAAACAATGATATGAAGGGACATTTACTTGCTTCACCAATCCACGAGAGACAGGGGTGTTAAACCAGGGATGAATTTGTTGTTATTCATCCATTCACCCAAATCATATTTGACTTAACAGAGTAAGGGACATATCTGGTTTATATGGAGGGGAAGATCTTTCCACAGAAGCAGTATTCTGTGTGATACACACAGGGGTGTTAAACCAGGGATGAATTTGTTGTTATTCATCCATTCACCCAAATCATATTTGACTTAACAGAGTAAGGGACATATCTGGTTTATATGGAGGGGAAGATCTTTCCACAGAAGCAGTATTCTCTGTGATACATACCCGTCCGTCTAACACGTTCTATTTATTTTGCAAAGGACATTGAGATCTCTTGAGTGGATATTTATGATATCACTGCACTTGAGAATGTGTAATACATCTGGCAGGCTAGGGTCTGCTGAATCTCTATACATGAGACAGAGATTGCCTCTCAGTAGCCTATATCATACTGAGAAAAGCTACAAGGCTTTGAGATGGCCTGCATAGTTTTTATAATTTAGGCTCTTGATTTTTTTAGTGAGACCGATCCCTGTAATGACAGGCCATGTAGAGGAGAAGACCACAGTGACGTACTATGCTCACCAGTGGTACAGACTGAATTGCTGTGTGGTATGACAGTGGAGCACAGTGTTGCAGGGAACAGCTACTGAAGGTGTAACATGCGATGCCCTGCAGTGATTCAGAAAAGGTTTTCATTCAGCACATATGATGCTGACACTAGGGTCATTACTGTGACATTTTAATATGATCACATGTTCTGTGAGCGACACTAGGGTCATTACTGTAACAGTTTAATTTGATCACATGTTCTGTGAGCGACACTAGGGTCATTACCATAACATTTAATATGATCAGGTGTTCTGTGAGCAAAACTAGGGTCATTTCCGTAACATAAATATGGTCAGATGTTCTGTGAGCTCTCATTGATGGGAGCTGGAGTATATTATTGTGTGGGGGTAGGCATCCAAAGCCATAACTATGGTGGAACGAAAAGGGGGAGTGCATGATTGACAATTGCTGAATGACACTAATGCTTATATTTAGTAGCTCAACATGTTATCAACTGCAGCAAACTTCCTGCAGTTACATTTCAGAATGGAGTTTTCCTTTTGCTTCTGGAAGACTTGTTTTTTTTTCGCAAATTCAGGGGGCTAGTTTGGGAAGCTGTCCTGGGGCTCTGGGTACAAGTTCAGCTGTGGCAGTAAATCTGTCTATACCACAGGTTACTCTGAAATGGAAAGGCATTTTCTATTGTAAAAATAGTGTTTTTAGTGTTTTATCAATTTTTTTTGCATTGATGTTGCAGTGAAGGAAGATCAGTGTGGTTAGATGAACTACAGCAACTGTAGGTATGCATTTCTGGTTCCATAACTTATGTGGTTAAGATCAAGCAATATGCAGTTGATGTGGTGTTGCTGAACAGTATATGGTCCTGGGAGGATCATTTACATGTGTGATCATTAAACAGCTCAGTGTGGTTGATCAAGGGGTAAAACCATATACAGACTCTTATCTCAGTGCATAGAAGTTGTAAAGGGTTGTGTACACCATTCTACCATACCTCTCAACCTCTAAGCAAGAGAAATCTGAACAAAGCCAAAAATAATGGAGGAACAGAGGCCCAAACTCAGGAACAGATGTTAAATATTGCACTTAGAAAGCTGCTAGAATAACAGGTTTTGCTTTAGCTTGCATTTTCTGAAGGATCTGAACTCTGAAACTGAAATGTATGTCATCATTTAGTGACTTCAATCCTCAGCAATTTGACAGAAAACAAATTGTACGAGGAACAGACCAAAATTATAAGGGAAAAAAATCTATGGCATTCTGCAAAATCTGGACAGTTGAGACATATGGATTATACTGCATATCTACATCATGGGATACAGACTTTAAGAATGTCACCCAGAATCTTTACAACATTAAGGTTACTAGAATTCTTAGACTTCAGCCGAGCCCTACTTAAGTCCTTTTTTATTCATATTTTGTTTTATTTATTTATTTATTTATTTAGTTAGTTGTTAACTGGATAAATCAACTGAGTACAAATGCCTCTTTTCATAGGCAGTTGGGATGCCGAGAATTAAACCCTGCACTACAAGGTAAAGCATATTAGCATCTTACAACCTTAATCTTTCCTAACAAACTGCCAGACAAGTCAAACCAAATATCTTCAATACAAAATAAATTTACGCCTCAACTATTTCCAAGATTTAGTCTCATTTGATGTGGAAAGCAATGTGCATGCTTGTTTGGAGAGAAAGGATTATACACTGAATTTAAACATATTACCCAAACCAACATTATTCTGCAGGACATGCATTGAAAGTCATCAGGCACCCTGCTATTTAGAAAGTGATTTAATCACACTTTATTTACTTTATTTTCACAAATGTAGTTCAGATGTTCATGGGGTTAGGACTCTTCCCCTCGTCTTGCAGCTTGCCATCGTACTGATTCTGAGGCCGAAGGCATGTTACTTTACATGCTGATTTGCTATTAAGAATACCACCTGTTATTTTCCAGTAGCTGCAACCCCTTATCATCACAAGACAGAAGAAAAAAAAACATATGGATCTAGAAATAGCATTGATTTCATGTACTTAGATACCTCACCATGTAAACTAACATACCAGCTTGTACTCACTGTAGTAATATTGCTTTCAGTAAACATATCTTGTCACCTACGTTTTACTGACCAGATTGCTTACATGGGTGAAAATGAATATAGGAAAGGCTGTAAAACTAAAATCACATTATAAATCAGTGACTGTGTATGTGAAAAAGAATCACGTGTATTGTCTACTTAAAAAGTTTCTATCTCATAGAACACACTGACAGGTTCCTGCTGTGACATCATTCTAGGGTGCAGCCATGCAGGAAAAACTGATCAAACAAGAGAGAAAGCATATCAAGAAGTATTCTGTATGTCCTACTTACAATGCCAGCATAATGAAAAGCATAATCAGTAGTAAGATAAAGTGCAAACAAAAGCAGCCTGAAAAGATGACAAATGTACCTTAAAATAAAAGAAACATGTCTTAGCTTTCCACATCTCTGTAGGTAAATTTCAAAAGAAGAATTGCTCTGGTGGCCCAGTAATTGAAAACAATAGAAAACAGAAGTGATATGATATTTTTGGATCAACAAAGGTCTTACAATAAATCCTGCTTCAGCATTTGAACAATATTAGCCCTTCATCAGGAGCAAATAGCAGTATGCTAGCCATACTATTTTAATATGCACTTATGCCTAGGAAGGTGGTACAGAATACATATTTTTCTCACTAGCTAAAAGAGACATATAGCACCCATTTACTGTGGTTAGACATATGATACACAGACATATGATGCAACTACCAGAGTGTGTGTGTGTGTGTGTGTGTGTGTGTGTGTGTGTGTGTGTGTGTGTGTGTGTGTGTGTGTGTGTGTGTGTGTGTGTGTGTGTGTGTCTGCATGTATGTGGATTATTCTGCTTGTGTTTGTGTGTGTGTGTGTCAATGTGCCTGTGCATGCATGTGTGTTATTCTGCATGTGTGCATGTCTGTTTGTCCATGTGTGTTTTGTAAGAGTACACTTCTAAAAACCCAGATTGCATGTTACATGAGCTACAATAAAATTAAGGTATTTCCACGATAATACAGTTGAAGCATTTTTAACATGAGAAACAAAAATACCAGGAGGCTAGTTCACATTATTTTGTAAACATAGGTTCATATGGTAATTACTAGGCTAGGTGCCCTTGCAAGCCAATTTAAGCCTAGCCATTTTCCCTTTTTGTGCTCAAAATAATCTATTCCATTTGGTCTTCATTTGGTCTTACCCATCCCATTGTTGATAATTATATATTGCCTAGGATCTATATTAGAACATCGAAGTTTCAGAACTTCAAATGTTCTAATTTCGACCCCTAATAAGCGAAAGCTGAAAATAGCGAAGTTTCAGAAAACCAAATTCTTTCCTAGAGAAAGAATTTGGTTGTCCGTTCCTATTGCTTCACTATTTTCAGCACTGTGGTGGA